>NC_141547.1:97284166-97450000 GCF_021556685.1 Rattus norvegicus
CGCCATCAGATTATCTCTAGTGTTACTTTGTTCTGCTATTTCTGACAGTGGCTAGACTGTCCTATAAGCCTGTGTGTCAGGAGTGCTGTAGACCTGTTTTCCTCTCTTTCAGTCAGTTATGGGGACAGAGTGTTCTGCTTTCGGGCGTGTAGTTTTTCCTCTCTACTGGTCTTAAGCTGTTCCTGTGGGCCTGTGTCTTGAGTTCACCAGGCAGCTTTCTTGCAGCAGAAAAGTTGGTCTTACCTGTGGTCCCAAGGCTCAAGTTCCCTCGTGGGGTGCTGCCCACGGGCTCTCTGCAGAGGCAGCAACCAGGAAGATATGCGCCGCCCCTTCCAGTTGCTTCAGTGCACCAGGGTTCCAGATGGCCTGTGGTGTTTTCCTCTGGCGTCCGAGATGTGTGTGCAGAGAGCAGTCTCTTCTGGTTTCCCAGGCTTGTTTGCCTCTCTGAAGGTTTAGCTCTCCTTCCCACGGGATTTGGGTGCAGAGAACTGTTTATCTGGTCTGTTTCCTTCAGGTTCCGGCGGTGTCTCAGGCAGGGGTCCTGCCGCTCCTGGGCCCTCCCCCACGGGAGCCCAGAGGCCTTATACAGTTTTCTCTTGGGCCAGGGATGTGGGCAGGGGTGGGCAGTGTTGGTGGTCTCTTCTGCTCTGCAGCCTCAGGAGTGCCCACCTGACCAGGCGGTGAGGTCTCTTTCCCACGGGGTCTGGGAGCAGAGAGCTGCTGCGGGCCGGCCATGTTTTTATTTATTACAATGATTTTACTTGTAAAATTTTCCTACATTGGATGTCAGTCACATAAAAGTGCCCTGAAAGTTTTCAAACTGCACTTGTACTTTTATTCCATGGAATAAATTCATTTTTAGGTTGAGTTTCTTGCAATTTTGATGAATAGTATACCCATGTTGACTACAAAAGCTTTTAAGTTCCCCCATGATTTATCTTTGAATACCTTTTGAGTCTTCTCTATCTAGTTTGAATTCATTAACAAACTAACCCTAAAAACAATGAGAAAAAATATGTTAAGACATACAAGGAGTGGGAAAGTGAAAATTCCTAGTGCAGATACAGGTTCCAAATCCATTTTGTGTTTGGCAGGGATACTGGTGCAGGAAACATGAACATAGCACAGCCATTCTCAATGCTGCTCACCATCGAGTTAGGAGCAAAGAGAGCTGGTAGCTCTCAGTGTACCTTGTATAATACCTCAAGATTTGGATTAAAGGAAATAGAATATACATACAGCTTAAGAGGCTAGACTGTCGATCAAGTGAACTTTGGTTCAATAATCCAAGATGACTATTTTACATTAGTAAATTTTAACAAATATGAGTGATTGCTTGCATCTACCATTAAACATAGGTGCATCCTTATGACTTCTTTTGACCACTAAAAGGTAAGTGATGTTATAATTTTGTCTAGCCTCTGTCCCACAGCTACCTGGTAACATCCAGGTGTGTCTAACTCACTATAAAAGGGGCTGCTTGCCCCCTCCTCTCACTCTTTCTTGTCTCCTTGCTCCTGCTCCCCCTCTCTCTCCATGTGCTCATGGCCAGTCTCTACTCCTCTACTCTCTCTTCTCTTCTCTTCTCTTCCTCCTCCTCCTCTTCTTCTCTCTCTCTTTCTCTCTCTCTCTCTCTGCCTTTCACTGTCTCTACTACCCTCTCAACTCTCCTCCCCATGCCCTGAATAAACCCTATTCTATACTATTCTGTACTATACCAAGGTGTGGCTGGTCCTTCACAGGGAAGGGATACCTCAGCATGGGCCGGCACAGGCACTCCCTTCCCTCCACACCTCCACCAAAAATAATCATTCTCTCCTTTATTCTTTTATAAAACACAACATGTGAGAAATGGGTTCAGATAGAAGTCCCAAATCTTTGGATGCAATTCATCCTATTATCCTGTTGGTCTTCTGTCATGGCCATCAGCAACATGACAGAAAGGGTGCTTGCAAGGAGGGGTTCTGGGTCAGAGTAATACAGATAAGCCAATCTGCAAAGAATGCAATCCATGAGCAACAAGGCCTTTGTTCTTAGTATGCAATATCTGGCTCGACACTGAACAATACTCTTCCACCAAATCTGACATCCTAAACCCTACCTAATTAAACATTCATGTGTGAAAGCAGGAAGTCTAGGAACATGGTGCTAGTTTCAGGATATTTTTCATGTGATCCTATGATAGGAGATGGGTTAGCAGTGGGGTGGAGATGGAGAGTAGCAAGTGTGTAGGAAGAACTCCTTCTTGTTCTAAGTCTGCTTGTCCTAACCAGTGTTTTTGGAGCTTTCAAACTCAGTCTTCTCAGTCCTGGGAATGCTCTATTTTATATGACTAGGCTCTCGTGAGTCAAGTCCCTATTATTGTCGCCTCTTCTGGAAGGTCTTTCATGGTTGCCTTCCTAAATACTCTCTCTACCGTGTACTTTCCAACATTCACTTAGTCTCAGAACTGCTATTACCACTGGAAAGGATCTTTCTTGTCTGTCTGCTTTTATATTATATTGTATTTAGAATTGGATTCCTTAACCATGGTAGTCCTTTTCCTTCTTTTATCCCTTTTAACCTAGTCACTTTAAAGGCATCTGTTGTATAACATGGGCCTAATAAACATTGATAGAATAAGCAAAATTTGGATTCCTGTTCCTTATTCTCTGTGTATGAGGGCACATGGGTTGAGTCTAAAAACTCACATCTTCCAAGTGGCTAGCAGTTGACATGTTTTGAGGCTTCTGACACTCTCTCTCTCTCATACACACGCACACACGCACGCACATGAACATGCACATGTACACATACATATATGAGAGAGAGACAGAGACACAGAGAGAGTAGTTTTACTCTCGTGTCTTTCAAATACACAATGCCTATTCAAGGGTTACAGACTTTTCTCTATTTATTCCATTGCTTGTTTCTGCTACTAATACTGATTCCTCCTGTGTACGTAGCCATCAGTTTTCTTCTATGACACCCATTATGCATACATAGTCTGCCACAGTACCGGAAAAGAGGCTCCTGCTCCTGGGGTGGTTGGGCCATGTGATCAGAAAAGCAGATTTTGCTAGTCACAAGTATCCATTAAAAATGGGAAGCTGCTCCTTAAATGTCTGTGAAAGTCTGTAGTTTAGTTCACAATATCTTAACAGATTAAGTTAATGCAAATAACAGATGCGTTTTGTAGCAAGAAGACAAACGTTAGGCAGAATTAAAGTTATTCATGTGTAGTCACAGTGGGAATATTTGTATGATATTTTGTTAATTGCTGCAAAACATGACTTGTAGAAAATAAACAAATGAGAAATAAAACTATCAAATATTAGCTCTTTTCTTTCTCTTTTAAACCCTTATGTCTCTCTTCAAGAGCTCATCTTTGTTCTCTGAAAGCCCAGTGGTACCATCTAGTCTCTGGAGCATCTCATAAACCTGTTACCTCTGGAGAGACACTCACAGCTTACTCTTAGTGATGTCATGACCTCCAGAAGCACTTAAGAGGCCTCCTCTCCCTCCCGAGTCTCTGTCCACTTCATGCTCCAGATTCGTCTGCTCTGGTTTTCTGATAACATGATCATGCTGGTAATCCACTCTACTTGCAAACATCTTGAGTCTGCTGGGTTTTCTTAAATGTGTCAGTTAGTTTGATCTTGTTGTTGATATATTCTTTGTGTGTTGTTTTCTGTGAGCTACTGTGATAAGACACCATGAGCTGGAAAGCTGCAGCAACAGAAATAGATTGTATCACACTTTGGGTAGTTAAAAGTTTAAAACTGGGCTGGAGAGATGGCTCAGCGGTTGGGACCACTGACTGCTCTTCCAGGGGTCCTGAGTTCAATTCCCAGCCATGTGGCACATGGTGGCTCGCAACCATCTGAAATGGGATCTGATGCCCTCTTCTGGTGTGTCTGAGGACCAGTAACAGTGTGCTCACTCACATGAAATAAATAAATAAATCTTTAAAAAACGAAACGAAAAACAAAGTCTAGAACCAAGATGGCAACACGGTCGACTTCTCTGAGGGCTCTGACACACAATATGCTGCATGTTTGTCTCCGCTTCTGTGGCTGTGAGACTCCTTCTCGTCCACTGTCTGTGGATAAATGAGGTTGTTTCAATAAAATGGGCCCCACAAACTTAAATATTTAAGCACTTAGTCATCAGGGAGTGGCGCCACTGGAGAAGGAGTAGGGGGTGTGGCCTTTTTGGAGAAAATGTGTCACTGGAGTAAGACTTTGAGGTTTCAAAATCCCAAGACAGCCTCCATGCCCTTCACTTTCTTCTGCCTGTAGATCCAAATACAAAGCTGTGTGTCTCAAGCACCATGTCTGACCGCACGCTGCCGTGCTTCCTGCCACGACGATAATGGACTAAAACGCTGAAGGTGTAAGCAACCCCCTAGATAAATGTTTTCTTTTATAAGAGTTGACATAGTCGTGGTGTCTGCTCACAGCCATAGACAAATGACTGAGACAATACCCATCCTTTCTGTGTGTCTTTATGTGGTTCTACACATACAGAGGCAATAGCCATAGTGGATTTGAACACATCCTAGCCCAGTATGACCCCCACCTTAAGTAATTACATCTGCAACTACCCTTCTTTCAAATAAGGCTGCATTCTGAGGCGTTAAAGGTCTAGAGTTGAACATATCCTCACCTGGGTTTTTATTTCTTTTTTTTTTTTTTGTAGCAGAACATATTATGGCGCATAACACTATGAATATCCAACAGATTATGACTGCATATACTTAGCAATTAGAATTGAGGTATGCATATGCCTCAATGTGTCTATAAACATACATATATATATATATATATATATATAACATTAACTTGTATTTTGTTTTTATGTGATACACACAATAAACACAAGAACGGAAATTTTAAAACTAAAAACATAGGAAGGTACAATACTTGTTTCCCACGATCCCCAGGGAATCAGCTCCACCATCTTCTTTTGAAGAACACTGCCTGACTGACTATAACAAAGATGAACTTAATTCTGTGAGGCAAGAAAAATTCAAAGATATTCAAAACAGAACAACAGTGGAACTGAGAATTACCATAATTCTTGAAAGAATGTACCTGACAGAACTGACAACCAGGGAGCCTAGATCTGACCTATGTCCTCTGTGTATGTTACAGTTGTGCAGCTTGGTCTTCTTGTGGGGCTCCTAACTATGAGTAGGGGTTGCCTGCTTTCGGAACACTTTTCCTCCTACTGGGTTGCCTAGTCCAACTTTAATGTGAGGAGAGGTACCTAGTTTTATTGCAACTGGATATGACATGTTTGGTTGCTATCCATGGGAAGCCTACCCTTTTCTAAAGAGAAAGGGGAGGGTAGCTGGAAAGAGAGGGGGGAGAAAAAATTGTCGTCAGGATGTAAAATAAATAATTTTTAAGAAGCAGTGGAGAAAAGCATGTGTCTGAAACAAATCTGAAGTGTGTGATTAAATGCCCTACATATAACTCACCACAATTTAAACAATCAGCACTTCATTAGAAGTAAGGATGGTATTATGAAGAAATCCGAGTCAAGGGCTGGATTACTACCTCAGTAGTCAAATGCTGGCCTAGCATTGACAGGAGTTGGGTGCTTGTGGCGTCTATATCCGTAATCCCCTCGCTCTGGAGGCAGAGGCATGACATTCACCTTCAGGTCATCTTTAGGTGCACAGCAAGCAGGGGGCAAGAGTGGAGCACATGAGACACATTCTATACGCGCCATTAGAAGTCAGGAAAAAGGCATCTGCTCTCATTCCACTTCTGCTTGCCTTCTTTCTCAGTAACTGACGGTTTACTACGGTTGTTAAAGCATCATTAAAGCACTAAGTGTGCTGCCAAATGACCTTGAAGATCTTGGTTGTGCAAGCCTAGTAGTCTGAGAAAATATTGTCTTTGCCCAGAAACTCAGTTTTGTGAATAAGGAATGGGTAGCAATGGCTGTCTTGGCTAGTAATACCTTCCTCTGGGCTTCTGTAAAACTAAACATGGCTCTACTACCAAATCATGCCTTGAATGTGTCACACAAAGACCGGCTGTGACTAGCTATACAAAACAACTGACAGTACACGGGTGGCTTACTCATCAACACATGAGGTGAAACCACTGCCACTGTAAACCTCCCTGTTTGGGTATCTATAAGATTGAGGTAGTGAAACTCATCCTGAATCACCATGAAAGATTGTGTGAGAACGTAATGGGATCACATAAAAAGGAGACTTTAAAACTGGAGAACTGATTACTGTTGGGTTGAGAATGTAAATGCAATTTTCTAATTAATATGCCCCATAGTCGCAAAACTATGAACTAAGTCTGAGGGGGGGGGAGGGGAGAAAAATCAGCCTCCCTCAGTTGGCTGTTGCGCTAAACCACATCTCAGGAACATTAACAATAAACAGAAATGGGAGCAGAAGGCTGTGTGTCTGAGAGCACTCTGGGTGCTGAGTGACAAGACCACATGAAAGCCAGGCATCTGAATGTCACCTACATTCCCAGGCTGTCGTGTCAGCAGCTAAGAAACTTTAGAGAAAATTAGAAAATCCTACTTTGTAGTTGTTCATTGTCTATGAACTTTGTGGTTTGAGACCCTCATTCACTTCTGGTTTCATTGATCTTATTTGAGGTTTATATTTGTTTTAAAAGTTTGGAGTAAAGGGATGCTCCGAAAAAAAAGAACCAAAAAAAAAAAAAAAAAAAAAGGGATGCTAAAGCAGACTGGCTTGTTCACGGACATCACACTGAATAGACCCTCTGTCTCTTGTGTGCCCAGGAGAGGTGAGGTGGAAGCTGGAGAAGATACTCCCTACAGCATGCAAAAATCTACCATGATTAATTTTGTTTCTAAACTTGCTTGGTTTAAGAGAGACCTGGAGCACTAATGAGTGAAGTTTTTGGTAAGTCTGGAAGAAGGTTCCCCAGAAGCTTACTTGAAATGGAAGTGCTACGGTGAGCATGGGTGGCATCATCCCCTAGGCTGCAGGCTTGGAGTGGATGCAAAGGGCAACAAAAGAAAACCTGTCAAGCAAGGGGAAGTGTCTTCTTCTCTGCCTTCAGATCTGCCAAGATATGAGCAAGTAGGCTCTGGCTCCCCTAGCATACTAACAGCTGAGGCCACTGCTCATGACAGCAGATGATATCTTCTCTTGCCAGGGGAAACCCATCCTCCATAAGGTGCTTCTGGTCAAGTATTTGGTTACAGAAATAAAAGGAACTCATATTCTGTCAAAATGTCACCTGTTGGTCCACACACACAGATCTTGTAAGTAAAAATTTTTCTCAAAATCCTCTACACACAAACCCATTCTTTCCATACATGTTTATATAGTCCTGGGAAGATATGTGTATAAAATTGAAATATCAATCAAGTACTCATGAGTACTCACAACATAGCATATTAAAAGTTATGTTCATTTATTTTGTATATATATGTATGATATAATTGGGAGTGAGGGCAAAGAGGACTTTTTAGAAATCAACGAGGCTCTATTTTGTTTTTGAGGCAACATGTCTAGTGTTTTCAATGCTGTGCTAAGTACATGAGATTCTAAACAATTTGCTGTCTCTGCCTCCCACATTACCTAGGAATGTGTTTTAGAGTTGACTTACACTTTGGTTTTGTGATTGTTGGTGCTGATAATGCAAATTCACATGTACAGAAATGACAGAAGTATTTGGAGAGCCACTTCAGAAACCTTTTCAAATCCTGCCTTAGTCCCCAAAGGAATTCAATTAGCAAGAAGTTTTAAATGTAAAGTTGGCCACTCAAGAAGCAATTCTTAAAAGGAAACAGTCCAACACAATCCAAAGACCGACTGACTTCTTTTTTGATGGAAGAAAATGTATAAAGTCTTTGTTTCCCATTATTAAACCATTATATGTTTGTATAAGGAAAAATTTGCACATTCAGTCAATCTTCACTTAACAGTAGTCTCAAGTCTGACCAAGGTGTTTTAGGGTGCATTGGTCGGTATCGTGTGATATACTGATGATGTTTACAGTTCCAAGGCTTCTATGAATCTACACAGGGCAGCATGGGATACACCAAGCCAAGGTACCAGAAACACTTTAAACTTGTTATACATTTTATTTTGAGTTCACGTTTGATCATTTCACAATCAGAAACATACATGTGAGATTGTAACTCTCAGTTAACATCATTGAGGTCTGAGTAGCAGTGACAGCTACTGCCAGAGAGTCCTGCTCCTCCTGTGCCCTTTACCTCTTCTTCCTAATGCTGCCTCTGTCTTCATCTCAAGAAGAATTTTGGCTTTTCTCCTCTCATGTTTACCTCCAAGTGCTCTCCACATAATAGCCTTTGTGGGATTACCCCCATTGTCCCTCTACCAGTCCCCAAATGACATTGCAGAAAAACTTCCTCCTAATGTTCAAACAGTTTTTGAAGTGCACAGATAAATGACAAGAAGCAACTTAAGAAAGGATGGGTATCCTTTGGCCTGTGATGTGAGAAGATACTGTCATGGTGGGAAAGCCATGCTAGCTGCTGAAGCTGTCCCCATGACAGCAGGAGTCCAAGCCTACTTGCTCAGACCTTAGCAGGTCTGAAAGTCAAGGATAGAGAACACTGCCCCTCGGCTGGCATTCTCCTGTCTACTCCTGGATTAGCTCAGAACCCCAGTCTAGGGAATGTTGCCTCCCACCTTCAAGGCAGGATTTCCCTTTTAAGTTCAGCCTCTTATACAAAGAAAAGTCTTGCTTGTCCTCTTAAATGATGCTTGTATACGTATACAACTTCAGGACATCCATCTTCTTCCAATTGGGCTTACTCTCCTGTGTCTTTATTTAGCACTCTAACCCTCAGGTTGCCTCTGGATGCAATCAGTGCTATGTGTCCCTCTCTTAGCTTCCTGTCCATTCCTAATGTGTCCCTCACGAATTTGTCTCTGAAAACCCACTCTGCATCCCAGAAGGCAGGATAGAGTCACCAGGCATAGCATCTGTTCAGCAGTTTCCAAGAAGGGACTTTAATAGAATGAAGAACTGGAATCCCAACCTTGTGGTCAAGTACTCTGTGTTCGAAGGAAAACTGTCCCCTCCATCTTTGGTCTGTGTGCATAACAGCAGAATACAGAAAGTACCTGAAGACTTTTTATGAAGGACAGATGCTGTAAAGTACAGTGCAAAACTCTAAGTTTCCTGGGAATGTCAGCTAGATTACCTCCCCTTCCTTCTGGCCTGGCACTTAATACTGAAGAGCAGGCAGTGAGCTTTTTTGATGACAAAGATGAGGTCAACAAGCCTTAGGTCAGAGGTCTACAATAGCAGCCAGACAAACAATCTGCCATGAACATTATAAACATCACAATGTCCATGACACACTACTGACCATGTAAATCAGACACATGCACAAGAGATAGAAGAGGACTGAGACATCAGCTGAACAACTACAAGGATGGAAATAAGGAGGAATCAGAGAAAGAAGAACCTGCCTTTCAGAAATGCCTCATCAACTACAATCAATTAAACTCTTATAAAACAGGAAAAAGCCAACAACCCCATGACCAAATTCATTCTTGTCCACTGGGGTGATACACATCTAAATGAGCTCTTTTAGGTCACCATGTTTTCCTGAACAAAACTATACATGGTTACTGCCAATAGTAGATGCCAAGGCCAAGCTTTTCATGATAAGACTTCACTACAGCAAGCAGGAGTATGAGCAGTAATGCTGCTCCTCCTGACCCAAATTACACACACACACACACACACACACACACACACACACACGCACACACACGCACACACACACACACACAGAGGCACACACACATACACAGGCACACACACACATACACACACGCACACTCGCACACACACACATACACACACATACACACACATGCATACACACACTCACACACACACATACACACGCACAGAGGCACACACACACATACACACACACATACACACACACATACACAGGCACACACACACATACACAGGCACACACACACACATACACAGGCACACACACATGCATACGCACACACGCACACGCGCACACACACACACACACACACGCACACACACACACACACACACATACTCACACCACGAAGGCATGCATGCATGTGTGCAAAAATCCAGAATATAGAGTTTTCTCTATCCTGTTTACTTTCTATATAATATGTATATTAAGAAAAATACTTCAAAGTAAAACGTTTAGTAGGCAAATGTGTAAAGCATAATATGATATTCCAGAAGTCCAACACTAATCCAACCTGGCTTTTCTTTCACAAAGAAAAAGGGGGGGACAAAGACCAAATCTTATTCTTGTAGGAAGCATAAATTGTATTGCTGGAAGTAATAGCAATCTATTTAGCGACATCCCCCCAGGACTCACTTCAGCCTATTTCCTTAAGTGCTGTATTTTTAAAGCCCTGTTGCATACTTCCCTTTTAGACATGCAGAACTGAACATTCTAAAGTTGAATCATTTAGGGATGCAAGGTTGGCTGGAGACGTACCCCTAGAGAAAATGAGTCATTTACGTATCAGTCATCACTGCTGTGCGAGTACAGAGGAGAGAAGTTATTTACAGATCCAACCGTTCTCAGCTTAAAACTTCCCACGTTGTACTTAGTGGTAGATTGATTTACTCCCGATCTCCTATCTCCCCCGGAAAAGGCATTCCTGGACTTGGGACTCAGCTATCTAAGTCGCTTGCCACTGGAATGTTGGCAGATAGCGTGAAACAAAGACCTGGGATGTGCTGTGCCGGTGTGCTTGCTCTCCACAGCCTAACATCAATATTAGAAGAATGCCTCCCCAAGAATGAACACACAGCGAACAGGAATGACCGTGATGTGTGATGAAGACCAGAGTGTGAGGCTGAACCACCCGGCAAAGCCAAGGCAGACTAGCTAACTTGAACACAGCCTGCAACACTGCAGGCCAGAATAAATGACTGATACTTAAGCTGTTATATGTTTAGTGTGGTGTTATACACTGATACACAGTGGGGGAAAAACATGACACAAAAACTCATAGAGGAAAACTGGCTTGGAAATGTACTTGGGGGAAGGAGCTGGAGCAGTGGTTAAGAGCACACAGCATAGGATGTTTGCAGAGGGCCAGTGTTCAGGCCCCAGCACTCACGTCACGTGGCTTACAACACTCATAACTCAAGCTTCAGGTGGTCTAATGCTTCTAGCCTCTGAGGGCAGCCACACTCACATGCGCACACCCATGTATTGATACCCACACAAACACATAATTTAAAATAAATAGTAGGGACCTGGAGGAATGGTTGCTATTCCAGAAAACCTAGGTTTGGTCCACAGCACTCACATGATAGCTCACAACGGTCCAGTTCCAAGGATCTAATGCATTTTCTGTCCTCCTTAGGCACCAGGTATGCATACGACACACAGACATACAAGTAGGCAAAATTACTATATGCATGAACTAAAAATTGTAAATACAATGACAGCAATAACAATGATAAAACTTTAGCAATCCATTTTCTATAGCTAGTAAAAACGTATTTTTGTTATGAGCTGCTAGTGGGAAAAATCCTGTTGTGCTTCAAAATAGCCACACTGTGGTCACTAGAATTGAATCTCTACTGTTGTCATGTGGAAATAAACAAAATAATTATTCATTTAAATAATCATTTTAGATGTGCAGGAATTTGAAGCTGAACTGAAAAACTCCTCTGGGCTAACTCTCATAAAATATCAGTTTGGCTATCGCCTGTACAATAGTACTCATCATGCCTGCTTTCACTTGGCACTCACCATATACATTACACAGTCTTTTCTCAGATACTGCAGGATTATTTAAGCCCATGTCAAAGATGAGAAAGCAAGGCTTGGAATGTACCGGAAATGTTTCAAGATATCACACTGGGACGATTCAAGGCTGGAGTCTGCGCCATCTCTATGACTCAGCATCTCAAGCTTTCAGTCTTGCCTTGCAGAGTCGAAGAATAAATGTGTAGGAGGAATGACAGCAAAATAACATGCTCCTAGGGAGAACAAATCATGGTATGAATCTCAAATGTGTGGTTCTTCTGTCTCCTCGTCTACTGACAGCCATGGCTTATTCTCTCAAATATAAACTCAATTAAACAATATTTATTTAGACCAGTGCTGAAGTTCAGGATTTCAGTGTGAATGGAAGACTCACTTCCTTCTTCCCGGAAACATTGGGTGTAGTAGACAATATCGACAGGATCCGGGCTGTCGGTCCCAGTGTGAGCTCTCGTGCTCAGTGCAGGGTGAACAGATGTTCAGTTTAATAATGGCTGGGGTAGGAAAGAGGGTGGGGGTGTGGGACTTAGTCACATTTACTCACTGAGAGCACACACCCCTTCCTAAAGACAGCAGGCAGCTAAAAAAGAAGACAGATTATCCAAGAAAGAGAAGAGGGAGCTCGGGATACCTGTTGGTTGGAGCAAAAATGGAAGGCAGTGTCCATATCAAATACTAGCTTAGTGTTGTCCATGTGTTGGGTCACTGGAGCTGCTGACCAGCTGAGGTGAGCTAGATGTACTTATCCAACAAAAATAAAATAAAATAAAATCCAACAGGAGGACTGGTTATGGTTCTGCAAGAGGTTGTAAGACATTTCCCTGTGTAGAAAGATGAAAAGTTTGTGGAATCCGTGGAATTTGCCCAAGACATAAACAGAAATTGTGATACAGTGTTATCATGAATGGGCCCAATGACCCAATGGGCCCAATTTGCATCGGCCTTGGATTTCAGAAATCCAGGTGTAGGGCTTTCTTCTCTCTCCCCCTCTTCTGTTCTATGGCCACAGGGCAGGCTTCGTCTGACTCACGGAGGGACAGGACACTTCCTGTTGCATTTCACAAGAGGGATGGTGGGTGTCTGAAGAGATTCCTCATGATGAGAAAGCATGAGCTGCATAACGTTCCTTCACTAATTAAAGTAAGCTACTCTAGGACTCAGTGCTTAGTAAACAATTATCATCAGAGTAAATCAACACAGTTCCACACAGAACTCCTAAGCATAGGTAACGAATTGTTAAATATCATTAAATATGGGATCTCTCTTTGCTGAAAAATAGGCACACCAGAATTAATTTTGTGCATAATTTAAATTCTGATTCCAAATTTGACACCATCCCTCTAATGTAAGTGATTTAACTGCGACAAACCTCAGCTGGGTTCCCTAAAAAAAGGAAACTACAGCAAGAAGTCAAGAAACCAGAAACCAGAAGAAACATGGGTACCTTTGCCAGACAGGAAAAATCCTGAAAACTCATAGATCATCATCATCACCACCACCATCATCACCACCACCACCACCATCATCATCATCACCACCACCATCACCATCATCACCACCACCACCATCATCATCACCACCACCATCACCATCATCATCACCACCACCATCATCATCAACAACAACAACATTTTGACACTGTCTATATTTAAATTCTTTGTCCTCCCATTTTGTAACCATTCTGAGACATACATTTAAAAAATGTCTTCCTTAGAACATAAAATTTAGAGGAAATATATTTAACTACATCTACTTTCTGAAATTAGCTTTATCCTATGTGCAATCCCTCTGTTCTCAGCCTTGTCCCTCTTGCAGCCCAGGTTTCTCAGAGGCTTGCAAAGACCAAAGTCCTCTGTATCTGACTTGCAGAGATCTTTAGGTAAGATTTAGGATCTTACCTAAAGTTGACACCAGCATCAAATTTAGAAAGAGAAGTGGGATTTAATGATGAATTCTGAAAGAGTTGAGTCCCTCAAAATCTTAGAAATTTGTCATCTCTCAGTAACATGAGCAGACATCACACAGTTTTTATGAACACAGATCTGGTTCTTCTCTCAGTAGTTCACAGAGATGAAGGCTGGAAGTCCATGATGGTTCATGAATGCTCAGGCCGCCCACACTCCTGGACACAAGATGTCCTTTCCTGAACTAAGTCATTAACATCTTACCTTCTTACAAAACTCATCGTATAATATGTTCATCAGCTTGGCTTAGAAAGACTCGGCCAACATGGACGTCAAATACTTAGGAAACTAACTCACTGGGCTTTTTTCACTCTTCCTACCCAGCATGCACCTGTTCAGTCAAGGTGTTTGATGTCTTTTGTCTCCCTGCTCTGGATCCTCTCTTAGTTTGGTAACAACACCATGACTTTCTCCCAGGATTATGTACAGTATCCTTAGGACCATCATCCAAGAGGCCCTGCCCTCCAACTAAGTAACCTATTCGTTTGGTATTTCACCAGTTTTCTACTACTTTGCACAAAATTGCTTTGTTGGGGTTCAGTTAGAAAAAAGCTACTACACCTTGCAATCACAAGATGAAGAGAAACCCCATCTATCATTACAGGTATGGTACAGCATACATTAGCTACAGAGTCTAAAAGCAGCAGGATTTTGAGGAAGGCTTGGGACACTCTAGCACACTGCTCTGCCTTAACAAAGACAAGATCTTGTACTCAGCTTGGTTTTCACATATCCGTTATCTTCCAATTTTGAATTTGGTGAGAAAAACTTTAATTGGCTGCTTACTTGTTCTTGTTCTTGCTCTTGCTCTTGCTCTTGCTCTTGTTCTTGCTGCTGCTGCTGTTGTTATTGTTATTGTTGTTGTTGTTCTTCTTCTACTACTACTACTACTACTACTACTACTACACTACTTTTTTATTATTCTTCTTCCTCCTCTTCTCCTTTTCTTCTCCTCCTCCCCCTCCTCTCCTCCCCCTCTTCACCTTCTCCTTCTCCTTGTTCTAATGCAGCTCATTTTGCTAGTTAGTAAAATGAGACTAGGTCCCCTGAATGACTCCATAGGTTAAAACCTGATGACGTTCTTGGTTCCAACATCCATGAAAGGTGAAAGGAAAAAACTAATTCCCAAAGTTCTTCTCAGACTTCTGCATGCTCACCTTGGGTTGCAAAGCACCTGCACTCATGCACACCCAGAGGTACATTTGCGATAAATATTTGTGGAGAAGTTGAAACTCATTAGCAGTCATAGAGATACAGCTTGGCCCATAAGATACCAAATATAAGCTAAGTCGGCAACAGCTATTGTGTCTGATAGCAAATATTATAAGCTATAGACCTATGGGGACTTTTATTTTGATGCACAGTTCTAAGAAAGCAAACTGAAAACTGGAATGACTACTTTGAAAAAAAAATGTCATAGTGTTGTAAAGAGGAATATTCATGAGCACTGAAGCCTGGGGATACCAGAGGAACTCCCCTCAAGTATTCCAGGACACACGAATAAGAATTTTCAAAGTGATTTTATTCACAGCAGCACGTATTGGGACACATTTCAAATGCACATCATAGGATAATGGATGAGCAGGCTGCAGTATAGTCACATAATGGAAAGTTACAAAGCCAGAGAAAAACAAATGGTCTAGAACGTCACAAACAATATGGGTGAGGCACACAAAACTGAATGAAATAGCAAATCCCCAGTAGACAAGGCAAGACACATGCTATTTTTATAAAATTCAAAAAACAAAACATCAAAACCAAGCAATACACTCTCCACGTATATGGAGTTTAGTAAAACAATCTATATTAGATTTATTTGGGACTGAAGGAAAAGATTGGATGGAGTGCAGGCAACAGGAGCAATTGCAATGATATCTGTGGGTTTAAGTCTGGGTGACCACCGAAATTTACACAGATTATAATTGTAATATTTGCTTCACTGCTTACACGTGTGCTGCAGATATCCCCACATTGAAGAATATATAATTTCATCCAAAAACTTGAAGAAAAAATCATCATACAGATCTCCCAAGAAACTGAATATTTGAAGATGTTCTAAGTGACCATTTCCCAACAACCTCTCTTACTCTGCCTTTTATTTATTTTTAATTTTAAAATCTTTCCCATGGTATGTTTTTCCCAGGCCACTTCTCCTGGAAGCACTAATTCTAACCACTCATTAGTTCCTATAACCTAAGAAGTGGGAGGAGGTGACTAAGGTCTCACAGTTTTGCTCAGCCCATGTGTTATTTGTGACATAAGAAGGCATTGCTATCAAACACACAGAGAGAATGGTTTCTTCCTTCTCTTTTCCCATCCCTACACAATCACAACCTTTTGGGGCCCTTATATGACCAGAACTCTATGCTTTGAGGACATGCAGCCATATTTTAGTAGCATCCCTAACATGTGCGGATGTCAGTGGACAGTGCATTGGGCAGAGAATGCTGCTTTATGCTGTGCAGGCACAAAACAAAATTGCAGATCTCATGAGTCCTCTCTCCTTCTATAGCTGTTCTTCTTAAAGCTCTGGAAGGGTCTCATCTTAACGGAAGGCTTTGGAAGAAATTCTTGCTCTTTAAGCAGAAGAGAGAAAGAAAGACACTGTCTGCAGCCACTGCCATTAGAACTGCTCAAACAGTTGTCAAGGGTGTGGGGCAAGACTTGGTGTCTTGGAGTTTAAAAAGAGGTGACAAACTGTTAACAAGTGTAATGCTGGGGATTCTAAATCAGTCCGGCCATGGATTAAGTGATCTGAAATACACAAAAATGTGTTTTTCTGGCTAAATCTTTGCCTCAGCTACTCCTCCACTCCTAGCATCTGTACCTCGTGCAATAAAAACATGGACTGAAGCACTAATCCATATTTATATTATCCTGTTATGCTCTGCTCTGTTATGCTGAAAGCGACCTAATTTGCTAATAGCTTGTTATTTTCTAGCTGCATTTCCCCCAGGCCTAAGACCACTCAAGTGCTCCTCGGGCAGCTTTGCCAAGGAATGCTGATTGAGAGCTGGACCATCGCTAATACATTCAGCTCCTAAAGTAATCCCTCCAATGCTCTTTCTTGGTAATAAAATAAATAGAGAATGAGAAAACGGCACAAAGCGAGTGGACGGTACAGAGTCTGTGTTCTGTCCTGCATCCGAAAGCCATGTAAAGGCATCACTAAAACACCCTGCCACAGACTTACGTGTGTTTCTTTGGGAGATAATTGGTTATTACTTCAAGGAATTTAATTTCACTACAGAGAATGTTTAAAAATAAGGATGCTTCAGAGATATTGAATAAGTCAGAAATGAGCAAGGCATGTTGTAGTAACAAGCGACCATATATTCCAGTAGCCCAATACACAAATGTTCGTTCCTGGTCTAACTCTCTAATCTGCTGTGGTACGCTGAAGCGTCACCTTCACACCACTCTACTAACAACCCAAAGGGATGTTAAGGTGGGATTGTCAGCATGACTATATCAAGAAACAAGAGAATAAGAAACACTTGGAGTAGGCCTAAGAGGGTTTTCCAGTGAAGATCAACTGAGATGAGATTTTTACCATCTTGTTGCTGTCACAGAATACCAGACACCAGCAACTTATGAAAGGGTTTATCTTGGCCTACAGTTTGAGGATATTCATGATAGAAAAGGCATGGTGATAAGATTGTGAGGTGGCTGAGGTGGTAAGGCATTGCTTCTGTACCTGGAGTTAGGAAACAGGGACAGATGAATGCTGATACTGAGTTCATTCCAGCCCATTCTGAGGAGGTGGACCTTTCCTGATCATTTAGACATTTCTGGAAATACTCTCATGCACACACCCAGAATATGTTTTCCTGGAGATTCTAAATCTCATCATGTTGACAATGAAGATTAATCATCATGGGAAGAAAGGCCTGTCCTGGGTAGGTGGACCCATCCCATGGCTGACATCTGGGGGAAAAGAGCTAAGGAATGATATTCTTCTCTGTCTGCTTCCAAGTCCATCCAGATGGTGAGAAAGTTTCCATCATCACAACTGCAAGCAGATCTCTCTGCCATGCCTTCCACACCGTGGTATCCTTTGACTGCAATCCAGAATAAGCCTTTCTTCTCTTAAGTGTCCCCTTCTCATGTTTCCTCGAACAGTAATGAGAACAGTAACTAATGCAGACAAATTTTAGAGCCTAAAATATACTCGATACCACTGTTGCTATATCTAGAAGGAGTGAGAGCTGTCGGGTATATCCATAGGTAGGTTTTTAAAACTGACAACCAGGCCCAATGTTGTGTTGTATAACACCCCCCAAACAAAAACAGAACTCAGGAGGGTCAGTCAAACTGGACTACATAGCAATACCTTATCTTAAAACTGAAAAATAATTAATAAAAATAATAAAAGAAAAAAGAGAGAAACAAAATCACCAGCAATCAGAAATGGCAATAAAGACTTCCTTTCTCTGGAAGCCTCATTCTGTGCTGGTGGGAATCAAACAGATATACCCATTATGCAAATCAATGTGGATGGTCCCCAAGAGCTAGAAATAGACCACATGACCCAGCTAGTCCTGAACATATACACAAACTACTCCATATCATACTACAAAGATACCTGCTCATTCTTATTCATTATTGATTTATTTACAAGAGCCAGGAAATCGAACCAGCCTAGATGGCCATCAGCTGATGAACAGGAAACGAAAAGGTGACCACGTACACAAGGGAATCTTATTCATCTGTGGGAAGAAAATGAAACTGTGAGCTTTGCACACAAATGGGTGGAATTGAAAGGCAAAATCGAAATCATTCTGAGTGAAGTAACCCAGACCCAGAAAGACAAACCGCACATACTTCCCTCCCATATGTGAATCCTAGCTTCAGTTCCTAATTTGGGTGTTTACCGTGGAGTACCTATAGAAGCCAGAAGCTGGAAAGGGCCCATTGGGTGTGGGGAAGAGGTGAGAAAGATCTTAAGGGAGAAGGATAGTACACAGGTGACGTGAAGAAAGTAATGGAAACAGTAGGAGGGGTCTAAAGTAAGAAGGGAGAGTAAGATAGGGAGGATAGAGTTGGGGGACAAATAACTTACACTAGGGATGTTTGAAAAAGACATTCATTGTTTAGGTGAACCAATTTTTCTTTATTTGTTCTTCAGTTGAGGAACATCTAGGTTGTTTCCAGTTTCTGGTTACTATGAATAAAGCTGCCATGAACATAATTGAGCAAGTGTCTTTGTGGGATGGTGGAGTGGTATAGCTGGGTCTTGAGGTAGAATTATTCCCAGTTTTCTGAGACACCACCAAACTGATTTCCAAAGTTGTACAAGCAAGAAAAAAAGAAAGAAAAAAAGAAGAAAACAAAAACAAAAACCAAAACAAGACATCACAAACTTTGCAGGCAAATGGGTGGAACTTGAGAATACCATCCTGAGGGATAGCCTAGTCCCAAAAGGAAATGCATGGTATGTTCTCACTTAAGGTGGACACTAGTCATAAAATATAGATACCTATGTTATACTCTGCAGACCCAAAGAAGCTAAACAAGAAAGATGGCACAAGCAAGAATTCCAGAATCTCACGTAGAAGGGGGAATAGAATAGGCAAAAGAGGCAGATGGAGGGAGGGAATTCCAACCTAAAGTCTATCAAGAACTGATGGATGTTAGTGAAGGGATGGGCAGCATTCTTTTGAGGTATACCACTTGGTAAGTTGACCACACTACAATGGATGGCCATATACCTGTACACATAAAAATAGGTCATGAAGTCGGGATGGTGACATGGGAGAAATCTGGAAGATTTGGAGAGGAGTTGACAAATATATGATCAAAGTACATATTTCCGGGTATGAAATTCTCAAATAATAAATTTAAAATATTGTGTAAACTTTTTTAAAACTTACTTGCTCACTTCACTGGTCAGAGTATCAACTATCCCTAAGATAAAGAAAGAAGAATGATATCCTGCCAACAGTATGGGAAAGAACCATTTGATGGGTGGCAGAATTGCTATCTTTCCCAAATTGAGGTTAGGCACGACTTCTCAAACAGGTTAACTTTTAATGCTTGCTAAAGCATGAGTTTAATCTAAAAGAAACTCTATGGAGCCCATTGATGAACTTGATCATTATAAACAATTTCAAAGTTGCTCCACTGAGTGGATGAATGCTTTGTACACAGCTTCAAGCCAGGTTTTAAAGACAATTGAATGAGAGAAGCCCAGTGAGCCTGGAAACTTTCACATGCTGCCCATTAGGAGTGAACATTTTCAAAAGAAATCTTTTCTTCTATATTAATATATACCAATGTATCTTGAGCTGTGATTATAGAGCAAAATTATTCATTATTCTTAAGGAGCCCAGAAAGAAAATGTTGTAAGTGGGAACTTTAAAAGATGAGTGCAGAAAGCCAAAGGCCATAAATGTTCTCTATGTAACGCCTGAACTTTCCACTTTTACTAAATTACATCTAATGTGAGCACGTTGGCCTTTTCCTTCCTTCCTTATACTGTAATACTCCAATCAAAGCATTTCAACATAAACTAAATCTTGATCCGGTACTATTATCTCAAAGAGGAGCCCATTTTTAGAGCAACATAAGCTTTAATGAGACATGTGCACAATGATTATGAGAGCTGATCGGCCTGAAACGCTTTTCCCCACAAAGAGAAGTTAGATATACGAGTCCATCAGCACCTTCCCAAGCCACTTACCATAGAACAGGGCCTAATAGCTGTGAGCTCCCTAGTAGTGGCTGGCTGGTAGGATTTCCTTCTTGTTCTTTGTCTTATACAACACTTGATTTTCCAGGAAAGGTATGTAGCATCGCCTTAACATTGAGTGTGGGTGAAAGGAAAGCCATCGGCCCTGCAAAATGAGGGCTCCCTCCAGCATTAGGGCCAGGGCAGGGATCTCAAAGCCTTTTACATTAGGAAATAAGTGCTGGATTTTTGGCTGTGCAGGCTGAAATGGGTATTTGCTGAAACGGTTTGATTCCGCTGCTGGAACGTGAAATGAGCCATCAACTCTAGTTAATAAATAGGCATGACTGTGTTCACTAAACTTTATTTATAAAGGCCAGGCACTGGCTATATATGGCCTCTAGGGGTTTAGTTTGCTCATTTCAATGCTAAGAAAGAAATCCGGCTTAGACTCCAACCACGCTCAGCTTCTTTTCTCACATGTTAGCCCTTTTTCCTTTTTGTGTGGTCAGACATTCACTTCTCCCTTCTGTGCTTGCAAGCCAGTGATTGCAGTTGAGTCTCATGGAAAGAAAAGCAATGTTAAGGATGAAAAGGAAGAAAATCTTTGCCCTTTACTGTCTGGAAATGGATGCAAAATTGCCTGGGAATTCCATCACTCATCATCATTCATTGGTCAAGATCGCTCCTGTCTGCTTGAGAGCGGCAAGGTATTTGTTGTCAAACGTGACAGCCTGAGTTTGAACCCCAGGATGTACATGGTGCAAGGAAACAACTGACTCCTGCCAGTTGCCCTCTGAGATCCACTTGCGAGCTGAATTACCTGCGTATCCACACATGGAAAGAGTAAAGAAAGTTTAAAGACTCTGCATTCTGATTAGAACTCCCATGCCAAAACCTGCTTGGTTTTGGGATTGGCCTGACTGAGATGACAGGAAATAAAGAATCGTTAGGCACACAGATAGAAAAGCTGAGATCAGGTGGGCCATTCTCTCTGATGGAGATGCACCAACAGCCTGGAAGCTCGGCACTGTTATTATAGGCAGCTAATGAGGACGTGAATACATTTTATACAGAGGAGGAGGAGAGTATGTTATACAGTTGATAAGGAGGAGGTCAGTATATTTTATATGGCCGATGAGGAGGTAGGACGAATAATCTTGCTAGCAGGTATCACTCCACCAAAGCAGTCTCAGGCTTCAGTCATCTGGGAAAGCTGTATCAGATACTTTCTACACACAATCAACACCCGTACTCAGTCCAGAAGGAGGCTTTGCCATTCCTCTGAGCCTGACCTAGGAAAGGTCTGGCCATCCTCAGGGATCTGGGTCCTTGACATGGCCATGTTCATGTCAACAATATACATCATCCAGGCCTTCATCTGCTCCCCACACCGCCATGATTGTGTAGAGTTGAAATGCTGTGATTCTAGAGACAAAACTTCCCTGTGCTACCTGTGGTCTTCTTAACCACCATTAATTTATCACCTATCTGTTTCACCCAACATCCTTTCAATATCAGATAAAACCTTTAAAATGATATTCTTTTTCCTTTCTTAAAGAATTTTTCACATCTTTCCTCCAACTGTTCCCTGGTCTTCTCTATATATCTAAAGAAAAAAGAAAACCACCCAAAAATAAAAATCAAAACAGACTAAGAAGAAAAGAATGAAAAAGAAAATCCAGAATGTGTTCAGATAGCATATCTCAAACGAAGGCTCTCCCAATCCCTGTTCTATGGGATATTGTAGTGACGCGATCTACTGGTCTTTTGAGGGATTATGAATGGAACAGTGGTCTAGTCATGGAGACATAGTTGACTAGATCTTACCCCAAACACGACAGCCAAACCAGCAGGACAATTAGAGCAAAACCAAAACCCTGCAGGACAATATTAATAAGCACCCTACACAAAGCATTCACACATATCTCAGAGTGTGGTCAGGTGGGGACAAGCCACCAACAGCCTCCGGGTTAGCACATTGCCATCCCAGCAGAGGTAAAGGCAGTATGGTATAACACAATGTGGAGAAACCCAACTCAGTTGGCTTCTCCGTGACTCGTGACAACCAGAGGTTCGTTAGAAGTTTCACTCGGGAGAGGAACGTAAGAATATCAGCCAAGGAGGAGCTAGATTCATGTCAACAGCAAGTAAATGTGACAGGTCTGTGTGCCACAGACTTCCCAAACTGACCTTACAGGGCTTCCCTCCAAGACAGAGACCCACAATGCAGAGAAGCCACTAAGAATGGGGTAACATCTAATCAAGTAAGGGGTGGCAATACTGGAGAACAGAAAATACAGACAGAAACAGCAACAGAAGCCAGCACACACACAAACTACTGCGTATGGTTTATATATTTAAATATTCTGTACATCAGAGCCACAGAAGACAGAGCTATAAAACTTGGAAAGCTATATGAGTCACATCATTAATGCAGGGAAACGATTATTAAAATGCCATTTGCATAGAAGTATTAAGGTTAAGTTCTACACAGAGTTCCATGGGAGCTGAGGGGGATGGATTACTATTGCAATCAAAACTAAAATTGTGTCACAAAGACACGATCCAGACATAGCGAAAATACATTATTCCAAATGAGCTAGAAGAGAGTGTGGTAATTAAATTATAAGGCATTCAAGATGAATACAAGCCAACATAACAACGCAGGAATAAGGTGATAAAACTTAAGAAATAATTAGGCGTGTTTTAATTATGCCAGCTGAACTCTACTGAAGCACAGACAACTGTGAGCTGGGACATAAATACAGAAAGAAAAACCCTCTGGAATCCTTTACAGACAGGAAAGCAAAATGTCGTGTCACAATGACTCAAGGACACAACTGAAGGAGACTCCCGGTACCCAAAGATGCAATCACCGTCAGGCATGGCGGGGAAGGCACTTCTCTGGTTGAATTTATAAAGGCCCTGCCAAAACCAACAAAAAAAACAAACCAACCAACCAGAAGCTATGGAAAAATATCAGTTCTAAGACACACGTTTGCTTTTCACATTTCAACATGGACAAACGTGAGCGGCCTCTGACCGTCAAAAGCATGGCCCAGTTTAATTGAGCAACAGTTTTACTCCCTTATCAGTCCATAAAAAACAGATCATCCTCAGTCATCGTGTCCTCAGATTCTGAGAAATGAAGTGTGTGTGTCTTCCCGCCCACCTGCCTACCAGTTTCCCATGGTGCCCTTCTTACCAGCTCTCAGCACTGCGCTCTGAAGAACACCCATTCAGGCTCTGGCTTATTCCAATAAATGAAGACGTTTATGTATTCTGCCTTCAAAACCTCCCAGAATTCCCATAACATAAATATTTTTCTCTGTCCCACCATAAAAAGTGCACTCCTACTGCCTTTAGTCTGAGTTTGTCGCCTCTGGCGTTCTTTGCTGCCACATACAACTTACCTGCTTCTACTGGTATGTTTGCCATTAGGACTCAAATAATAAGCAAATTCAGGGTAAATACTACTGTTCTTTTGAGCAACTATTCTCTAGATGGGAGAAATAAAATTGACCAAAATAAATTTGAGGTCCCATAAGATAAAGGGGCCCAGTTTACTCCTAGCTTATGTAAAGTGAATTTTGCCTATTGCTGTATTTGCAGAGGGCATGGAATGGTGCTACTTACTGGCCTGTTTCTCATGTCTTGCTTAGCCTGCTTTCTTTCTTTCTTTTATTTCTTTTTCTTTTTCTTTTTTGTTTTGATTGGAGACTTTTTATTTACATTTCAAATGTTATTCCCTTTCCCAGCCATAAGCCCCCTATCCCATTCCCCTCCCCTTCTTCTATGAGGGTGCTCCCCCTCCCCAAACACCCTCCCTTTCCCACTCCCCCTGATATTCCTCTACAAGGGCTTCTCTCATTGGTGCCCAACAAGGCCATCCTCTGCTACATATGAAGCTGGAATCATGGGTCTGTCCATGTGTACTCTTTGGATGGTAGTTTAGTCCCTGGGAGCTCTGGTTGGTTGGCATTGTTGTTCTTGTGGTGTTGCAAGCCCCTTTAGTTCCTTTAATCCTTTCTCCAATTCCTCCAGTAGTGACCCTGTTCTCAGTTCTATGGTTTGCCTTAGCCTGCTTCCTTATAGAACCAGGATCAGGGATGATACTATCCACAGATGTGCTGTGCTGCCCCCCACATTGCTCACTAATTGAGAAAATGCCTTACAGCTGCATCTCACAGAGGCGTTTCCTCGACTGAAGCTCCTTTCTCTCTGATGACTCTAGCTTGTGTCAAACTGACACACAAAACCAGCCGGTACACTGAGTAACTGATAGGATCATTTGGGTTGAGAGTTCCCTTTAAGTTTCACATTTAAAACCTTCAGGCGTTGCCTGTCCTTCCCTTCACGGTTTCCACCAGTGAGATGCCACTCCAGGTTCTACGAAGCTGCAGCTAATGAGTTTGTAAATGTCAGCAGCTTGATGATGCTGGGGAAAGCCCATCGTTGTGAAAAGAATATTAAGTTAAAATTTGATGGATTCATAATGAGAGGAGGAAGGAGTTTTCAAGTAACAACTCAATAGATACGAATTAAGGCAATAAGATCCAAAACAGCATTTTCTAATGCATAGGCTACTTATGAGAAAGGAGTAGAAAAAATAAATTAAAAAATACAAGCATGCATGTCTCCTCTTCTTCCTCACCTCCCAGAGGTGAGGCTGGTGCTGTACCAAGAATGGGAATACTGTGGAAAACCAAAGGCTGCTTTTGTAACTCAATCACTCAAGATCTGCCCCCCAAAACCATGACGTCAAATTCAACAGCAGTAACCCATAATGAAGTGTGGGGTCACCTGCCAATTTCTTCCCCCAGGACCGGATAGAGATCTAATTGAGAAACAAGAAGCGTCGCAGTATAGCCGAGGGTTGGGCTTGAACTCAAGAACTTCCTGCTTTGGTCTTACAGGCAAGAGCTCCTTACTAACAAGAGATTATCTTCACAGACATTTATCTCTGAAGATTGGAGGAAGGTAGGCTCTTAGCCCCCTCCTTCCCTCTTGCTCTCTCTTGCCACACTACTCAGGACTTTGGGACACACATAGGAACAGCACAAAGGAATGAATCCTTAGCCTTCGCTTCTCTTTTCCCTTCCCTTTCCAGTCCTTTCTCCTTGGTATCTTTCTTCCAACTGAAAGTATTAATATTCCTCAAGAAATACTTGTTTACTGGAGATGAGAAAAGTTGGTGGGAAGATTACTAGCCCTATCATGATACCTATTCCAAGCAAAACCTCAAGAGAATAAGGGGCAGGAAAAGAGCTAGACTGAATCTCAAGTTTGATTTCTGAACCCAGTCTTTCCTAAGAACTCAGAGAGGCTTATTAGACAGGGAGAAGACAGGGGGAAGAAAGAGGGATGGGGAGAAGGAGAAGGACAGAAATTGGGAAAAGGAGATAGGGAGATGGAGTGGGAGAGGGAGAGACCCAACACGTGGCTTTATAACACTTGCAAGGAGTCATTGAGAGTATTAAGGCTCAGGTGGTCTGGGTACGCTTCCAGGCTGGCCTTGCAGATGATGACCAACAAGACGAACAAAGCATATGCCTCAGAAGGGAGGAGCCCAGCCTGGAGGAGTCCAGCCCTGTAAGTCAGGTCAAGATTGCTGGGGGATCCCACAGCTGAGCATTCAGAGCACAGCCTGTGAGGAAGAGTCTCTCCTCCCTGCTCTGCTCCTTGTCCCTCCACTCCTTTCCCCCTCTACCCTCTACCTTCTACCCTCTTTCCTCGACCCTCTTTGGCCCTGCCCTGCTCTCCTCCTCTATCCTCTCCTGCCTTCCTCCTGCCCACAGCTCCTCCCTTATGATAGGCATCATTTTGCAAAACTCTAAGTGTTACACAGCCACCTGCTGATAGATTTGGTACATTTAGTGCCCTCAAATTTAGGGACAGGACCATATTTCTTTTGCAGAGCGCCAAGCACATTTGCAATAGTAAAAGTCATGTTAATACAAACTGATGTTAGAAAATCACTCTGTGTGTGTGTGTGTGTATGTGTGTGTGTGTGTGTTTATGTGTGTGTGTGTGTGTCACAAATTTGCATATGCTGAAGACCCACTGCCTGATGCATACTCTGGTCCCCCTGGAACTTGCTCCCTGCCCAGCACACTGGGACATGGCTTCTCTATTCTCTATCTCTTTCCATCGCTCACCGTGCTCTCTCACCTCTTAAGAGCATACAAAATGCATATTTTAGGTTCATAAAAGTCTCAAATCCGTGATATTATCTACCAAAAATAAACATTGAGTTCCTGCATTTTCTGACTTTGCATATTGGTTTCTATGAATAATCTTTACTTTTGCTAAGTTTATATTATATAATATAATATATTTATATTTATATATATATATATATATAAAACACATGTGTATTTGGAGTCATATGTATGACTCCAAAATATGAGTACAAAACCATGCCAGAAAATACAAGCATATAAATAAAAACAAATGAGCCAATGAAAACCCATCATGCTGATAGAAAAATGTATATTTCTAGGTTGAAAATATAACAGAAAAACACAAAATAGAATTCTTTAAGCAACTGTATACTATGGACACTCACAAGTCAATTCTCACAGACAATGGTTTGTGGGGTTTCTTTCTTTTTTTCCCCTTTCTTTTCTTCTTAATACGTGCAGAATCTCAGGGTACTGAAGCAATTTTCTCTTTACCAAGTAGAATTAGCAATCCATCCCTCTCCTCCCTCCCCACATTAGCCACTTCCCCAGTGGCCATGCACAAGAACTATTCATATTTACATTAAAAATGATTTGGCCTGTGTACACGGCATTGTTTGACAGGAAAGATGGATGTTCACTTATAATTAAGTTTCAGCATAAATGACATCATTCAGGGGGATAAGCAATGCTTTATTCCCTCGCTGCTGGTTTTCTCATATAATATTGTGGGTTACATGCAGACTCCAGTGATTTCCTGGGCCGTCTATCCCTCAGACAGTCCTATAGTAACTCAACTTCCCTGGAAAGCCTAGAGGAAGTGTTTACTTTCATTCATGAGTTCTGTTGCTTGGGGGCTTGCTGCTTTAGACAACAGACTCTGAGGGTTAGTCTGTCAGACTCAAATATTCTTCACTCTTCCTGTTGCAGGCAGACGGTGACATTATTTATCTTGTGTTTTGTTTTGTTGTAACTCTTACAGTATAACTCCTATTAGTAAAACCCAATCTTCCAAGTCAAGCTATAGAATAGCCACATCAATATAAACCACCCATCTGTATGTGTCTGTGTTATTTAAGAATTAAATCTACCAATTTTCCTTTGTTTTTTGGAGATGATATCTCAAATGTCTGGGCTGGCTGTGAACTAGCGCTACAGTTCAGACAGGCATTGAACTAGTGGTCATGGAGAGGTCCATGACCTGAATTACAGGCGTGTTCCACCAGCCCTGTCTTCATTCCAACTCTATTGCACACTTAGTGTCTTACTTTGTACTGGATAGTCAAGAGGATATGAGAGTCGTATTTGCTTGGACTTGCACACTTCCTTCTCGTCCCTCATCAACATTAGACTATCAATTCCAGGACACAGCATGCATTTCTCATTGCTAGAACTGGAACTCATACCACAATTCCTAATAGATGCTTAATGTGTTGGGTTTTCTTTGTTATTTTAAACAGGGATTCACTATGGCAGGCCTGGCAATCTCAGTGCGGCAAAGGTTGGCCTCAAACACCTCAATACTCCTGCTTTAGCCTTCCAGTTACTGACTACAAGAATAATCTACCACGGCAAAATATTAGTAAATATTTGATAGATTAATGACTTGATAATAGTGTAGAAAATGAGATTCACAGACTTCTAAAACAAATAAATATTGTTTGTCATTGAGGAACATTGTCCACAGTTTTTCCTCTATTTCAGTACAACTAATCTGCCTAAATAAGAAATAATAACTACCCTCCCAGGTCCCTCCCTTCTTCTACCCCCTGTGATTATTTTGTTCTCCCTTCTATGTAGGATTGAAGCATCCACACTTTGGTCTTCCTTTTTCTTAGGCTTCATATGGTTTGTGGGTTGTATCATGGGAATTCTAAGCTTTTGGGCTAATATCCACTTAACAGAGAGGAGGGAGAGGGAAAAGGGGGCAGGATCAGGTATTAGAAGGGACGGGAGAGAAGTACAGAGAGTCAGGAAATTGAGTAGAAATATGTAGCACTGAGGACGGGGAACTGGGGGTAGCCACTAGAAAGTCCCAGATCCCAGGGAAGCAAGAGGCTCCCAGGACCCAACAGCGATGACTTTAGCTGAAATACACAACAAAGGGGAGATAGAACCTAAAGTGACCACCTCCAGAAGATATGCACAGCCTCCAGTTGAGGGTTGGGGCCACCCACCCATCTCAAAACTTTTAACCCAGTAATGTTCTTGTTCAAGGGAAAGAAAGGGACAAAAAAATGGAACAGATATTGAAGGAAAGGCCATCCGGAGATCGCCCCACTTGGAGATCCAGTCCATCTGCAGGCACCAAACCTTGACACTATTGCTGATGCCAAGAAGTGCTCGTTGAGAGGAGCCTGGTATAACTGTCCCCTGAGAGGGTGTACCAGCACCTGACCGATACAAATGCAGATACTCACAGCCGACCATTGGACTGAGCCTAGGGACTCCAATGGAAGAGTTAAGGGAAGGATTGAAGGATTTCGACCCCATAGGGAAAACAATATCAACTAACCAGACACCTCAGAGCTCCCAGGAACTAAACCACCAACCAAAGATTATACATGGAGGGAGCCATGGCTCCAGCTACATATGTAGCAGAGGATGGCCTTATCTGACATCAATGGGAGGGGAGGCCCTTGGTCCAATGGAGGCTTGACGTTCCAGGATAGGGGGATGCTAGGGCAGTGAGGTGGGAGTGGGTAAAGGAGCACCCTCATAGAAGCAGAGAGGAAGGTGAGAGGATGGGGAGTTTGTGGAGGGGAAACTGGGAAGGGGGATGTCATTTGAAATGTAAATGAATAAAATGATTTTTGAAAAGAAATAATAAATATCCCACAAAATTTCTGTTAATAAAGGGGAAGAGAGATTCATTTTCATGCTTTATGGTTATCATTACCCTAATATGAAAAACTGAACAAATATATAACAAGAAAAAGTCTACAGACTGATAGTCCTTGTTTTGAAACTCTTATGGGGGCAAACTCTCAATGTAAACAAATACAGCGGTATGTAGAAAGAATTATATGCCAAATCCAAGACAGGTACAGCCTAATGCAAGTCAATATGGCCATTGATCATTAGAATATGACATATCTAGCAAGTTAAAAACAGAATTTATGTGATCATCTTAACACAGTTGGGCATTAGATAAAATTCAATACCACCCATCTGTTATTTAAACTAAGAAGAGAAGAGAACCGAGGCCACCTGTGCCAGCTCCACATGTTCAGGCCAAGCTACAGATGAACAGCTGGCCCACCCAACCAGCTATGATTGGTGAGATCACCAGAACCTTGCCAACCGGTGTCATTACAACACTACCAAGCCTACCTCTGACCATGCAGTTTCTGCAGAGATCATCCCTAGCACATAAATGAACCTGGAAAATATTATACTGAGTAAGCAGCCCAGGCCCAGAAGGACAAAGACTACATGTTCTCAGTAATTTGTGGATACAAATCTTTGGATACGACCATGGCGCTCATTCTTCATCAACCAAGCTTCTTGCTGCAGATGGACAGCCTATTACAGATATCCACAGCTGGGCAAGAGGCAGGTAACAAAAGACCATGGGGTACCCAACCTCAATTGATACATATACAATACAATCCCTATACCTAGGACTCAGTGAACATCTCAAAAGGACGGAAAGACTATCAAAAGCAGAGGACCAGAATGTCTGCCTCAAGAGCATATTTTCTATGTATGACAGGGAACCTGGACCCATGAAATTTCAACAATATGGTAGCCTAAACAAGAACTGAATAATAATAATGCCAGTTGGCATGCTCATGTCTATAGGGGAAATCTTAAAAGGACCTACCTGTGGATGAAAAGCTACACGTTATCAATGGTTGCTAAGAAAAGAGGATAATTCTTCTCGAAAGTCAAGCTCACCAACGCCTGGGGTCATCTCTAAACATTAATACAGTTGAGCAACACTAAATGGACTAAGCAAACTGTGTATATCTCTGTCTCTCTCTCTCCCTCACTTCCCCTCCCTCCCTTCCTCCCCCTTCCCTCCCTCCCTCCTTCCTTCCCTCCCTTCCTCCCTCTGTGTGTGTGTGTGTGTGTGTGTGTGTGTGTGTGTGTGTGTGTGTGTGTGTGTAAAGAAGAGTTAATAATTTGAGAAGGAATAGAAGACATGGAATGAGAGGAGGGTAGGGGGTAAACTATGTAAATAGAGTATCCACACATTAAATTCTCAAAAAAATTTTTTAAGTAGAGGGACACTCCCTCACCTTGATAAAGGGCACCAGCCAAAAGATAAAACAAACAAACAAACAAACAAAAAAACCACTACTACTAATATCACAACCGTGATAGGTAGAATTACACTTTCTTTATTTTAATTTTTTATTTATTTTTACACACCAGATTTTATTGCCCTCCTGGTCCACCCCTCCTCCTGACAGTTCCATACCACATACCTCCTCCCCACCACCCACCCCGTGTCCCCAAGATTAGTAATATGTCACAGAAGTCTGCTTTCACTTACAGCTATGCATGCTAGCTCTGGAAATGCAATCTAAGGTAATCAAACAAGAAATTAAACGTATCCAAGTTGCAACTGAATAAATATTGCCTCTATTCCAAAACGCAATTTTGTTTCTTGAAAAATCCTGAGGAATCTGTAAAAAAGCCATCAGAACAGATGAACAGCTTCAGCAGTGGCACATGGGATTACGCACTAGGTCAGCTATTCATATCTGTATACTTGCAGTAGATGATGGGAAAGTGAGCCCAGTCTCCCATGGATCCATCACAGGATCTACACAACTGTCAAAGAACTAACACCAACTGCCTTGAATTATTCCATAAAATAAGGAAGGAAGAAATATTCCTAACTTTTTATTGGATATTTCTTTACTTACATTTCAAATTTTATTCCCTTTCCCAGTTTCCTGTCCATGAGCCCCCATCCCTTCTCCCTCCCCTTCCTCTATAAGGGTGATTCCTCTCCCCATCCACACACGCCGGAAATTCCCTTACACTGAGGGTTCAACCTTGGCAGGACCAAAGACTTCTCCTTCTTAAGATGCCCAACAAGGACATCCTCTGCTATATATGAAGTTGGAGCCATGGGACAGTCCATATATAGTCTTTGGGTAGTGGTTTAGTCCCTGGAAGCTCTGGTTGGTTGGCATTGTTGTTCTTATGGGGTTGCAAACAACTTCAGCTCTTTCAATTCTTTCTCTAATTCCTCCAACAGGGGTCCCATTCTCAGCTCAGTGGTTTGCTGCTATCATTCATCTATGTATTTGACATGCTCTGGCCGTGTCTCTCAGGAGACATCTATATCCGCTTGCTATCTACGTGAACTTCTTAGGTTCATCAATCTAGTTTTAGTGGCTGTATATATAGGAGTCACATGTGGGACAGGCTCTGAATGGCCATTTCTTCAGTCTCTGCTCCAAACTGTGTCTCTGTAACCCCTCCTATGAATATTTTTGATCCCCATTTTAAGAAAGAGTAAAGCATCTGCACTTTGGTCATCCTTCTTGAATTTCATGTGGTCTGTGTTTTGTACCTTGAGTAATTAAAGCTTTGGGGGCTAATATCCACTTCTCAATGAGTGCATACCATGTGTGTTTTTCTGTGATTGGGTTACATCACTCAGGATGATATTTTCTGTTTCAATCCATTTGCCTACGAATTTCATAAAGTCATTGTTTTTGATAGCTGAGTAATATTCCATTGTGTAGATGTACCACATTTTCTGTATCCATTCCTCTGTTGAAGGGCATCTGGGTTCTTTCCAGCTTCTGACTATTATAAATAAGGCTGCTATGAACATAGTGGAACACGTGTCTTTGTTGTATGTTGGTGCACCTTTTGGGTATATGCCCAGGAGAGGTATAGCTGGGTCCTCAGGTAGAACTATGTCCAATTTTCTGAGGAACCTCCAGACTGATTTCTAGAGTGGTTGTATCAGTTTGCAATCCCACCAACAATGGAGGAGTGTTCCTCTTTCTCCACATCCTCGCCAGCATCTGATCTTAGCCATTCTCACTGCTGTGAGGTGGAATCTCAGGGTTGTTTCGATTTGCATTTCCCTGATGACTAAGGATGTTGAACATTTCTTTAGGTGCTTTTTAACCATTCTATATTCTTCAGCTGAGAGTATTTTGTTTAGCTCTGTACCCCATTTTTAATAAGGTTATTTGGCTCTCTGGAGTCTAATCTCTTGAGTTCTTTGTATATTTTGAATATTAGACCTCTATCAGATATAGGATTGGTAAAGATCTTTTCCCAATCAGTTGGTTGCTGTTTTTGTCCTAATGATAGTGTCCTTTGCCTTACAGAAGCTTTGCAGTTTTATGAGATCCCATTTGTTGATTCTTGATCTTAGAGCATAAGCCATTGGTGTTTTGTTCAGGAAATTTTCTCCAGTGCCCATGTGTTTGTGAATCTTCCCCACTTTTTCTTCTATTGGTTTGAGTGTATCTGATTTGATGTGGAGGTCCTTGATCCACTTGGACTTAAGCTTTGTACAGGGTGATAAGCATGGATCTATCTGCATTCTTCTACATGCTGACCTCCAGCTGAACCAGCACCATTTGCTGAAAATGATTATCTTTTTTCCATTGGATGGTTTTGGCTCCTTTGTCAAAAATCAAGTGACCATAGGTGTGTGGGTTCATTTCTGGGTCTTCAATTCTATTCTACTTATCTATCTGACTGTCTCTGGACCAATACCATACAGTGTTTCTCACTATTGCTCTGTAATACTGCTTGAGGTCAGGGATGGTGATTCCCCCTGATGTTCTTTTATTGTTGAGTATATTTTTTGCTATTCTGGGTTTTTGTGATTCCAAATGAATTTGCAAATTGCTCTTTCTAACTCTATAAATAATTGAGTTGGAATTTTGATGGGGATTGCATTGAATCTGTAGATTGTTTCTGGCAAAATGGACATTTTTACAATATTAATCCTGCCAATTCATGAGCATGAGAGATCTTTTCTCTTCTGAGACCTTCTTCAGTTTCTTTCTTCAGAAACTTACATCATACAGATCTTTCACTTGCTTGGGGAGAGTCACACGGAGGTATTTTATATTATTTGGGACTATTGTGAAGGGTGTCATTTCCCTCATTTCTTTCTTAATCTGTTTATCCTTTGAGTAGAGGAAGGTTACTTATTTGTTTGAGTTAATTTTATACACAGACACTTTGTTGAAGGTGTTTATCAGGCTTAGTAGTTTTCTGGTGGAACTTTTAGGGTCACTTAAGTATACAATTCTATCATCAACAAATAGTGATATTTCACTTCTTCCTTTCCAACTTGTATCCCTTTGACCTTTCTTCATTGTCTGATTGCTCTGGCTAGGTTTTCAAGTACTATATTGAATAGGTAGGAGAGAGTGGGCAGCCTTGTCTAGTCCCTGATTTTAGTGGGATTGCTTCAAGTTTCTGTCCATTTAGTGAAATGTTAATTACTGGTTTGCTGTATATTGCTTTTACTATGTTTAGGTATGGACCTTGAATTCCTGTTGTTTCCAGAACTTTTATCATGAAGGGGTGTTGAATTTTGTCAAATGCTTTCTCACCATCTAATGAAATGGTCATGTGGTTCTTATCTTTGAGTTTGTTTATATAGTGGATTAGGTTGATGGATTTCCGTATATTAAACCATCCCTGCATCCCTGGGCATGTGTTCTTGGATTCAGTTTGCAAGAATTTTATTGAGTATTTTTGCATCAATATTCATAAGGGAAATTGTTCTGAAGTTCTCTTTCTTTGTTGGGTCTTTGTGTGGTTTTGGTATAAGACTAATTGTGGTTTCATATAAGAAATTTGGTAGTGCTCTCTCTGTTTCTATTTTGTGGAATAATTTGAACAGTATTGTTATGAGCTCTGCAATGAAAGTCTGATAGAATTCTGCATTAAGCCCATCTGGTCCTGGGCTCTTTTTGGTTGTGAGACTTTTAATAACTGCTTCTATTTCTTTACCAGTTATGGGGTTGTTTAGATGGTTTACTTGTTCCTGATTTAACTTTGATACCTGGTATCTGTCTAGAAAATTGTCCATTTCCCCCATATTTTCCTAGGCTTTTGTAGTAGGATCTGATGATTTTTTTCAACTTCCTCAGATTCTGTTGTTATGTCTCCCTTTTCATTTCTGATTTTGTTAATTTAGATACACTCTCTATGACTTCTGGTTAGCCTGGCTAAGGATTTATCTATCTTGTTGGCTTTCTCAAAGAACCAACTCCTGGTTTTGTTGATTCTTTATACAGTCCTTTTTGTTTCTACTTGGTTGATTTCAGCCCTGAGTTTGATTATTTCCTGCCTTCTTCCTTGGGTGTATTTGCTTCTTTTTGTTCTAGAGCTTTTAGGAGTGCTCTCAAGCTGCTAATATATGCTGTCTCCTGTTTCTTTTTGGAGGCACACAGAGCTATGAGTTTTCCTCTTAGCACTGCTTCCATTGCGTCCCATAAGTTTGGTTATGTTGTGCCTTCATTTTCATTACATTCTAAAAAGTCATTAATTTCTTTCTTTATTTCTTCCTTGACCAAGTTATCATTGAATAGAGCATAGTTCAACTTCCATGTATACATGGGCTTTCTGTCATTTTTGTTGTTATTGTGGTGATCTCATGGGATGCATGGGACTATTTCAATCTTCCTGTATCTGTTTAGGCCTGTTTTGTGACTATTGTATGGTCAATTTTTGAGAAGGTACCATGAGGTGCTGAGAAGAAGGTATATTTTTTTGTTTTAGGATGAAATGTTCTATAAATATCTGTTAAGTCCTCTTGGTTCATAACTTCTGTTAGTTTCTCTATATCTCTGTTTAGTTTCTGTTTCCATGATGAGAGTAGGGTATTGAAATCTCCTACTATTATTGTGTGAGTTACAATGTGTGCTTTGGGCTTTAGTAAGGTTTCTTTTATGAATATAGGTGCCCTTGCATTTAGAGCATAGATATTTAGGATTGAGAGTTCATCTTGGTGGATTTTTCCTTTGATGAATATGAAGTGTCCTTCCTTATTTTTTTGATAACTTTTGGTTGAAAGTTGATTTTATTCAATATTAGAATGACCACTCCAGCTTGTTTCTTCAGACCGTTTGCTTGGAAATTTGTTTTCCAGTCTTTTACTCTGAGGTACTGTCTATCTTTGTCACCAAGGTATGTTTTCTGTATGCAGCAAAATGCTGGGTCCTCTTTGCATATCCAATCCGTTAATCTGTGTCTTTTTATTGGGGAATTGAATCCATTTATATTAAGGGTCCTGCTCCTAACTGCTCCTAGGTTCCTGTACCCAGGGGGCACAGATGTCACTAGGTGATTTCCTCTTGGGTAAGGAATGTGGGCAGAAAGTATTTGTCTCCTCTGGGTTCTCAGGAATGTCTGCACTTCTGAGGGTCCATCTCTCTCCCCCATGGGATTTGGGTGCAGTGAGCTGTGGTACTGATTCAGTTCAGTTCTGGGTGCAGCCAGAAACCAGTTGGTTCCTGCACCTGACTGCTCGTATATTCCTGTACCCAGAGACACTATGCAGTTTCTTTGGGCTGGGAATGTAGGCAGAAGTGGACAGAGGTGGCAGTCTGTCCTGATGTCTCATGACTATCCACACTTCTGAGAGTTCAGTTCTCCCCCCATAGGATTTGGGTACAGGGAACTGTGGGATCCGTTCAATTCAGTTCTGGGCACAGCCAGAAACTGGAAATGTCCTGTCCCAGGGGACTTCTGTCTTTGTGTGTCCTGTTGCCACTAGGCAGGTCACTTGGAGCAGAAAAGTTGGCCTTACCTCTGCTCTCAGATGTGTAGGTGAACCTGGCAACTAACTTTCAGCTCTTGGAGCAGGCAGAAAGCTGAAGGGTCCCACCCCCGACTGCTCCTAGGTCCCTGTGCCCAGGGGGCACAGATGGCACTAGGCGATTTCCTCTTAGGTCAAGAATGTGGGCAGAAAGTATTTGTCAACTCTGGGTTCTCAGGAGTGTCCACACTTTTGAGAGTCCAGCTCTCCCCCCACCCCCACCCCCCAGGTTTGGGGTGGCATTTCTAATGTTTTTATGAAGCCAAGATTATCCAGCTATCAAAACCATACAAAGACCCAACAAAAATTGTTGGCCAATCTCTCTAATGAATATATGAACAGATCAAAAAAATTAGTCTCCAAGGTCAGGTTGACTTCATTCCAGTGATTCATGGAATGTTTAACATATAAAAATCAATAAGTGCAAAGAATTTCATTCATAGCAGCATTCTAGATATTGCTGGGACTTTGGGGGACCTTCTTGAATATTATTAATAAAGACACAGGGACATCCATATAGTTTAAGGCTATTGGTCTTTTGCTGGGGCAATCTCTCAACCACAATCTAAACTTCACCCAGTTTTACTGCCACTGTGTATCTCCACATAGCTGTATAATATACTTAAGAATAAATTTGACCAAAAGATTAATATACTACAGATTAATATACTACAGACTATGCATATGTTGACAGACCCTAACTTAGTCCTGGATAAATGGAAAGATACCCTATGTTCACAGGCTGACCGTCTTAATGCCACTAAGAGGGCAACAGTCTCTAAGTGGCTCTATAGACTCATTGCAAACTACATCTGCCTTTTGTAGTAGTCAAAACAATTGCTCCACATAACAAAGTAGCAGCAGTCATAGTTCCCTATGTCAGAACTTACTATAAAATTATAAAGATAGCAAGGTTGTTTGATTCTAGAATAAGGAAAGACAGGGAGATGAATGGAACAGAGTCAAGAATTCAAAAAGAGACACAGTAATGTCAAACATTGACGTTGGAACCTTATCTCATACATACGTCAAAACAGATGAATCAAAGATCTAAACATAAGGGCTAAAATTATGGAACACTTAGAAAAAGACACAGTGTAACTTTTTAATGACCTTGGATGTGAACATGGCTTCTTAATATGACCAAAAACCACATAAAATTAACAAAAAAAAAATAGATAAATTAGATGGCATCAAATTTTTAAAAAACATTCACTAAAACACAATCAGGAAAGTAAGAAAAATCAACGCACAGATCATATAGAAATATTTGCAAACCATTCACATGGTGAAGGATTAAGATCTGGACTATATAAAGAACACTCACAACTCAATAGTAAAAGTATGAATAGCCTACTTTAAATGTCCAATGTAAATGATTCATAAACTCAGAGACAAATATATGCTTAGGAGTTTGAGAGAGATTAAAATGTGTTTAACTGTCAACAATTACAAGTTTCTTTGAAGGGTAATTGAAATCATTTGAGATTAAAGAATTCTCATTCTCAATTAAATTGTAGAAAGAAGTCATTAATTTGTTAGAGTACAACAATACTATTTTGTGATAAATCAAATATGATTATAACATAAAAAATGATTTCAAAGAACTTAGTGACTCTATTGTTACAAAATTTCAATTATAAACTACTTCTTTATGTGAACAAATCTCAAAATTTGTACTTCTAATAATGAAATGCAGCAATAGAAATAATGTTAATATCCTTATCCCAATAGCAATAATCTTCCACAGCATGCTGAGAAAAAAACTCAACCTGTTTCATTGACAAGAATCAATAGATTTCACATTATAGGTCTATGAAAAGGTTTTTTATTCTTAAAATATATTTTATCCTATCCATTGATAACTTGGGTATTTATAACAATAACCCAACCCAAATAAATATTTTAACATTTCAACCTTCAGCTTGCTTTCATGTATAATCCAGGAACACCTGCTCACTGTTCTGGCCCTCTCATATCAAGCATTAATCAATTTAAATAAAAATAAATAAAAATGCACATACCTAAAGATTAATCTGATGGAGGCATTTTCTACACTGAGGTTCCTTCTTGCCAATAAGTAGTTTATGTCAAGTTGACAAGAATTAAGATAGGTAACTAACTAACTGTTAGAGTTACTCATCATAGCTATATGGTAAAACCCTATGGTTGAAGACACCACCACGAAATTTTTGCTGCCAGACACAGAGAAATCAATGTCAAACCAACCAGAAAACTTCCTCCTTTGTGGTTACCTTCCATTGTATCTGAAGGTGCTATATAAACTGGAAAGAAAAAAAGACACCGATGATCTTAACTAGCCGTGGACTCTGCCTACTACAACACTGACCGAGAAGGCAAGTCATGCCGATTGCTACCAGTACTGACTTAACTCTTATGGATTGAGTCCTGTTCCACAGGAGTGAATTCCTGCCTAGCTCTGTAATCCTGGTCCAAAGTCCATGGTTAGGGAAGTCTTAAGGCCCTAGGGTAGAACCTGCTATTGTTGTTTTGCTAAAGGGTCATACTGTCCATTCCCTTGTAAGCACTTATGTTTATACCCATAGACATGGACCACTCTTAACCTTGGTCGAGCATCCTTGTTATGCAGGGCACAACAGTCAAAGGAGAGATGCATGTTGAGAGTAAGAGACTCGGTGCTCAGTCACAAATGGGACATCTGCACTAATGCCAGTACCACCAGGGCTTGGGGAGCATTGTGGTAGAGGAAGCGGTAAGAATGTCAAGATTGGAGCACAGAGAGGAAAGCTGTGAAATGCTGTTCTCCGGACATGTCATGGCTATTGTAGCCATAATCCAATACCAACTGTACTTGCCTGCCCAAGATCAAACAAGCTAAAAGTCTGACAAAGATAGGGTAGATGATCTTCAAGACTTCATGCTAAATTGAAGAGCTATTAGCAGTGGATAGTCCTAGGGGAATGGAGAGTAAATCTACTGAGGACGTGATCACAGGTAGGTTTCCTATGCTCCAGTGTATGCCACATGCCCTGCCTTTATGTGCAGGACTAACTGAAGCTTAGTGGTTTATCCGAAAGAAAATAACAAAAGGAGAAATGAGTTTGGAGGAAGTCTGTTAAAGGAGATGTGGAGAAAGTTGAAGGGGAAAGTGTGGGCAGGTATGATTATACTTTATCATATACATATATGAAATTCTTAAAAAAAATAAGAAAAACAGGACGAGATGGAGGAAATGCATCAACAATCATAGTTCCTAATTTTTTATATACATATTTAAGCAAGTGCTTCCCCTAATCACCTAGTGTTAGGCACACCGTACAGCTAGGAACTGTTAAATAATGTCACCCTTTCAGCCACTTACTTAGGATATCTCTCAATCCTCCAGTTCCAGTTCTCAGTTGGCCCACAATTCTGTGCCTTTGCACTCAGAGGGAGAGGAAGAGGAAGAGGCAGAGGGGGAGAGGGAGGGGGAAAGACTGGGGGAGGGAGAGGAGAGGAAAGGGGGAGGGGCAGGGGGAGGAAAGAACAAAGAAAACCCAATCACTGTATTTTCTTTTTCTGGCATATCTCTAATTTTGCCAGACCTGCCAAGCCTCCGTCTGGCGCTACCTCCAAGTATCTGTGAGAGTTCTGTGCATGTGAGAAAGCTGGGTGCAGAGCCCACAAACACTCCAATAGGTGTAGGGTTACAAACCAACTTGAATCTTCTGGCATTCAACTTTGTTTAATCTTGGCAAAGCTCAAAGAACTTACCAAGACTCAAAAGATCTCTTGGACATGGGCTTTAAGAAAAGTTTTTTGATGAGGGAAGCATAAATGAATCAGAATCCATATGGATCAAATTTTCCTCAGATGCACATGGGTTTAATAATTAATGGGGAGAAGTGCTTCTGGCATGCATTTTGGCTTTTATCAAACCCCCAAATATTTAAGAAAAGAATAGTTTGATAGTTTCAAAGAGTTCAAACTTTGATGTCATACACCTACATTAATATCTCTTGGTATTACTATCTCTCGAATAAAATATGAGAACTATTTAGGGGTAACAGGAAACTGACAGGATTTGCTCCAACACTGCATGAATGAAAAAATAGTAATTTAACAAAATGGTCATATTTGGTTTCTTAAATCTGTCTGACTTTCCAACAATTTAACTATACTATATTTCAGTGCATTAAGTGTTTTTGAAAGGTGATCTCAGCTTAAAAAAACAAGAAGAAAGGGAAATATTAAAGTTAACCCTTTGAGGTGCAGAATACATTATAAGTTTTCTACATTATTTGCAAATGCTTCTGTCAGTATGTCTCTCAAGTCACAGGATAAATTGTGACCACTAAAGAATGGTACTATGACTTTAGAAGAGCCTGGAAGGAATCGTATTGCTTTTGTTGTTGCTGCTTTATCCAAAGTAGTTTTCCTGTGTGCTTGGGCATGGTTTGGCATTTATTTCTTTTTCACAGTAAGACAATTACATTCAGCTGGATGGGCATTTTGTAGTGGGAACTGGAAATGGAGACTTTATGAAAGAGTGTTTGTATCTTTAGGAGCTTTCGTATCTTTTTAGTATCTTTTAGTATCTTTAGGTACATGGAAACCATTTCTAATCTCTATTGTGCTCACAAACCATCTGCATATCCTGACATTCTGGTTTGTTTACCTAGATTTGAAAGTTCCTGTAGAAAATAATGTTCACTGAGTTTTGTAGACAATGAACGTAGGAATTTAATATAACCCTAACTAAATATGAACGTCATAAGGCCGGTATATAACATTTATGTTATATCGTACTATAGATGCTAAAGAAGCTGTTAGATTTTATCATAATGTTGGGCATAAATAGAATAAATTCAATTTTAAATATACGGAATATTTATGAAATATTTATATATTTATGAAAAAAATATTTATGAAAAAAAACAGAAATAGTGTTGTAGGGAATTTTACCTGTTTTAAGGAAAAATAGGTAGGATGAAATTTCTTATCATTTCTAAGAGTCATAGAGCTTGGGGTCAGGTGAAGGATTCATGATTGCATTCTTTTCTGATGCTTCCTCTGAGTCAGTAGTAATTCAGCCTTACCCAAGAGCTTAGGGAGGTTCCTAAGGCTGGGGGAAGGGCCAGACTCCATGAGCAGGGAGTACTGTGTAGCAAGCAAAAATGGTTGCTTGGAGACTCTTCTGTGTAAGCACTAAACGGAATTGAAAGCTCTCTCTGTCCATGCTCCCTGCACACCACACAATCTGTTGTAGAAGACAGCCATGTGGGTTGCCTGAAGTCCAGCAAAGCCATATTAATGATATGACCCTTTATCATGGGTGTTTATTTATATTCAGTGAGCCAGGTTACTGACAATTTGGCCATTAATTTGCTGTTTATAAATCATATTTCCCACATGTAATAACCATAAGGCTTTGACATTCACAGCAGTGTTGAAAGAAAGAGTTTATTAAAGAAGGCAAAACAAAAATGGTTGGTCTGTTAAAGCTCACCAAATTGCACATGTCAGCCACGAAGTAGAAATTCTGCATGTGACAAACAGCCAAGGGACCAGTGTGGGGGTGGAGGAACAAAAGTGCTGCGTGTATTTACTTCACATTTGCAGCAAAGAAACTCTAAGTATCCCAACCCCTAAAGAAACATAATCCGAAGTTTATATCAGATGGTTTATGGGAGTTTATTGGAATATACAGCAGGGTTCATGTCGTGTGTCACAGGTGAACCCCGTTCAGTGGTGATTTACAAGCCTCATGTGCCAGTGTTACTGGAATTTATGGAGCGCAGATGGTCCTGAGAGACCCGCTGACTTGTAGCTGAATCAGGACCGGCGCGCTGTGTGTCATCTGCTCTGGGTATTTCAGGGCTCTCTTCCCAGAATTACCCAGTGACACGTTTCTGTTCTGAACTGGGAGACGCAAAAGATCCTTAGAATTTTATCAATATGTCTTCACAATGTGCAACTTTGGAAACATGGGAAGACATTTATAATAGAAAAGCATCCCTTCCCCTTTTGCCCTTTGAAGAAAGGTGCTGTCGGTCTTTTAGTTTCCTGAGGGTGTTGTTAATTGATAGTTGATTTCGTACCTTGGTAGAAAGAGAAGAAAATGATTCATTTTTTTACTGTGTCCAAATGATGGATCGCCACTACACCTCCCTAAACTCTTCAGAATTGAAAAGAGAAGCAGAGTTTTAAAAGTATTCCCACAGCCTTCACACCTACTGATGAGGAAGCCCGTGTAAGTGTGCATTTCTGACAAGTCCCCCTTCATACCTTCAAAGGATGTGATTCCAGTCAATGGTGTAATGATGTAAGGTGAATATTTACAGAATCTGATGCAAATGGGCAGAACTCTCTTAAATTGTTTTACCAGCAATTTAATTCACAAATTAAGGCGCACGTGTTGGTATAGAAATCGTTCTCTTCTCTTCATTAGAAGTGTGTGCCGTTCTTCATTCTGGTGATAACTCATGTTTCACGATATATTTGACTGTCATTTTCCAATTGTCTGCGAGAGAGAGAGGGACCCGTGACGAGCCTGCTGCTGTCAGGCATCTCTCTTCCTTGAGTAACTGGCTCAAACAGCCAAGCAATAGCCAGCATATGTCTCTCTAAGTTTCTGGCGCCTTTGCTCACTGCCATCAAGAGATCCCATTTCTCCATGCAGGCCACCCTCATGGCTCTTAGATGACAGAGAGAACAAGAAAAGTTACTCTTTGCTCATTGCTTCATAATTCAGCAGGGAATGTAAGACCCCAACTCCAGGCCAGTCTTGCACCAGGAAATGCTGATAGGGACACATAGGCACTTCTAAGTATCCTAATGGCCACTCTAAAAGTAAAGAAAGATGGACAAACTTGTGTTTTATATACATGCAACCCAGTGTGTTGTTAATAAAAAATAATAATAATAATAATAACAACAACAACAATGCCATTTGGTAAACAATAGTGTGATATTGTCTACAGTTTGTATATTACATTTTCAAATTTGGGTATGTATTTGACAAGTAGGGCCCAGCCACGTTCAAACTATTCACAACTGCAGGGCTCAACAGCCGCTGGTGGCTTCTGCATTAGATACAGAGCTTACAGGCTATTTCTACGATGAACGAGTTCATTTTGAAAGGCTGAAGCAGGTAACATCCTAAGTGACCTTTTCTAGAACAAGTGGCCAACCAGATGAGCTTTAAGACCCTAAAAGGCATCCGTGTGCTTGTGTGTGTGCAGAGTGTACATATACACTGTTTTCCTCTCAAGCAAAGGAAAATAAAGAGTCAGGAGGAGAAACAGAAGGAGGGCTGTAATAGAAACAGAATTGACAGCCTCTCAAAACTCAGGTGGCACTTTCCTTTTCCAGTTAATTACGGTTTTAATTACATGGCTTCTTGCGACTCCTTGATACCTAATAAACCAGACTCTGTGGGGGCAGCCAAGTTGGGTTAGCCTGAACTGCAGCTGTAAGACTCAGCACGGAACATAAATCAACTTCTTAAACACATTCCCAAGGTGGGTGAAAGCTTTTTCTTCCTGTTTGCTTGTAAAATCATGTCTTTTCAACTCTCGCTGGTGGAGAAAGGATGGAGCCCGTCTACGGGTTGAATAATAGCTTTCTGTTTTTGACTCACTTGGCCTGGCATAAAAACATTTTACCTGCAATGAAATAAGAAAACACAGTATAAGATTTGGGACTCTTTTTGTCCTCCTTCAGTCTTATAAATAATATATGTGCCTAGATATCGACCATGTCATTTGAACAAGTAAATGCCCGTTCAGGAAAGCAAGAACGAAGGTCCTGGGAATGTACCTGGGTCTGAGGATTTGGAACCCTACCTAAGATGGTGGGAGACACATCTGACCAGAAAGGAGCCTGTGCTGTCAATCGGGTTTAGACAGAGGGGAACGTGCGTGGACTCTGCATGCACACGATAGCGAGGGGCTCTGTTGCAAGAGGAAGCAGGGAGAGAAAAGAGCATTCCCAGAGTCCTCATTGGCTGACGCCCCAGCAGCATCTGATGGCATTATGAGCAGCTTGCAATTTAGCCTCGGCAGCAGGAAAATCTGCAGTTGATCAGCTCTGCCATAACTAGTAAATGTCACCATGGTAAATGTGGGTTTCGGTGGAAGGGTTTGCAGTGCCTAGTGATAATTCTGCCAGGTCTCCTCCTGCCCTTCCTCCATCCATAAAGAGAAAGTGCAGCATATGGTATTTGCATGTTATCACAAAATATGAGATACTGGGTGAAATAAATTATGTGTGAAAGGGGGTTTAGCCCATAATTTCTAGTAATTTCAAAAACATGAAAATGGCTTTTGAAGTAGGAAAGAGGGCTTCTCTCCTCAGGGGGAACTTCAAAACACATCACATGCTATATAAACACAAGTGCATTTACCTCGCTGGGGCCTCCCCTTTTTATCCTCAGATTCCTGGCTAATTGTCAGTGATGTCTGTTCCAACAAGAAGTTTCTTTTTCAAACCTGCACCATTTGAATCCAGCCTTGCTAACAGTGAGGTCCTTTTGTAAATGGGGACGTTCAGGGGAAATGCAAGCCAGTAAGGTCAGTAAAGGGAGGGAGTCACTACCCATCAATCAGTATATTTGTAAGAGAGGAAACCCAGAGTTCTAATGAACTGTTGCTCCTCCCAAGTTCCCTTCCAAATACAGAGTCTTAAATAGAGGGCTTTCTTGTTGGCAGAGATCTGGATTCATTCTGGTTCTCCCATTAACCATCACAGCATACAAATGCTTAGAAATGCCAAGTGCCCATAGCCCCAGGACGGAAGGTGTGTAATTCTTGGAGAACTCTCTGTCCTGACTGTTTCCGGCCCCTCACTATTGTCGAATTTTGGAAGAAACATCTAGGACATGTGGATGGTTGTACATAAACTCTGGGGAAGCTTACATGTGGTTAATTTTTGCATTAGCAACAAAGACTTAGAAACTGACTTCTAGACACTATTATTTTTAAGTGTGGCCACAGCAGCTAGTGGGTACGTGGTGGGCTCATCCTTTATTAATATAAATGTGGGTTACTGTGCACACTGGTCAACAGGTATTTGCTGAATCTGCTCCTATTTCAACTCCAGGGGACTGGGGAATAACCCTGAGTCTCTAGCCCAGGGGCCCCCAGCATGCACCTGATGCTCAATAACTATGTGTTGAACAAATAAGGAATTGGAAAGTAATTAGAGTTTCCATGTTTCCTAGGCAGGTAAAGGTGCTGTGAGGATTCAGAAAGCCAGTTCCATAGTCATGTCTAGGTTGAGTGGTGGGAAGGACAGTAGATGCCAGCATAGACCCTCTTTCAACTCCTCAGCCTTGCTTGTCAGCCACTTCTCCAGCTGCTTTCAATGTTATGGAGATCATTTTCCCTTTAATACCAAAGCAACTGCCTTTGAGGTAGCAGGACAGGGCTAATAATGAGGAAGCATTTCCACGTGGATATGACTGGTGTCTGAAGCTCTGGGAAAGCACTTCGTTGGCCCTTTTCATTGATCTATGTGGACTGTCTTGTGCCGTGAGCATTGTCGCCTGTACTGTACCTTTAAGGACACTTGAGTGTAGATAAAGGAGGGCTTTATCTCAGTTCAGGACACTGAGAAATAACAGATTCTGTTCTGACCCATGAGGTGGAGCATAAAAAGTGGTCCTGCTTGTTTGGTTCTTGTTGCTTGTTTTGACAGTACTAGGGCTTGGCCCACCCTAGGAAAATGCTCTATTTCTGAATTGGGTCCTAGCCTTTCTGTTTTTGAACCTGGATGCTTTTCAAGCCCTGAACTGTGATTCTCCTGCCTCAGCCTCCTGAGTATTTTGGATCTCAGGCATACACACTAGCTCATACAAATATGCCACAACACCAACGTCTTCTAGGAATATCTTTCCCCTGCGACTTAAAGTTTGATAAACATTTATACAAAGATTTCTATTCCATTTGGAAGCACATAACTCTCTTCAGCTTTGGGAATGTGTTCTACGTTCCCCCACTCTTAGGTATCAGTTCACAGGAATCTGATGTTGTGAGTGATGTTCACATGAACATCCATTGTGTGCTGACAGACACGTAAGATCCCTCATGCTGTCCTGACCATTGCCTTGAACGCTCAGATTCCCTGGGCTGAGGTGACAGGCACATACCCACAGCTATCCATCACTAGCTGTGTGAGGTTCTCGGAATCCTTTACACCTCCAACACTCAGAACTCCTCATTCTTCCAGAGCAGTCTACTTTCTTGCTGATAGATTTGCTGTTAACACGTGAGATTCAAGTTGGAGCTTGGGATAGCGTCTGAAGTCCAACAGTGTAATCCCTTCCCTTGCTGATAGATTTGCTGTTAACACATGAGATTCAAGTTGGAGCTTGTGATCAAATCTTAAATCAAACAGTGTAATCCCTTCCCTTCGTCATAATTTCTAGATTGGATAAAGACATTGCATTGACAATTTGGATAGAAAAATCACAGGTAACTCTTAGGCAAGCTTCTTCGCAGTCTTCCTTTAGGGGGAACACACATAGATCCAGCATGTGCTTGTTACCATCTCCCAACCATAAGGAGACATTGGCCTTGGGATAAAGTTAACAGCAGAAAGAGAAAGAAAAGCAAAGAGAATATGGTTTTATTAAGTGACAAAAACAAGACTACCTACTTATTTCCCATTTATTTTTTTTTTATTAACTTGAGTATTTCTTATATACATTTCAAGTGTTATTCCCTTTCCCGGTTTCCGGGCAAATCTCCCTCCCCCCTCCCCTTCCTTATGGGTGTTCCCCTCCCAAACCTCCCCCCATTGCCGCCCTCCCCCCATAGTCTAGTTCACTGGGGGTTCAGTCTTAGCAGGACCCAGGGCTTCCCCTTCCACTGGTGCTCTTACTAGGATATTCATTGCTACCTATGGGGTCAGAGTCCAGGGTCAGTCCATGTATAGTCTTTAGGTAGTGGCTTAGTCCCTGGAAGCTCTGGTTGCTTGACATTGTTGTACTTTTGGGGTCTCGAGCCCCTTCAAGCTCTTCCAGTTCTTTCTCTGATTCCTTCAACGGGGGACCTATTCTCAGCTCAGTAGTTTGCTGCTGGCATTCGCCTCTGTATTTGCTGTATTCTGGCTGTGTCTCTCAGGAGCGATCTACATCCGGCTCCTGTCGGTCTGCACTTCTTTGCTTCATCCATCTTGTCCAATTGGGTGGCTGTATATGTATGGGCCACATGTGGGACAGGCTCTGAATGGGTGTTCCTTCAGTCTCTGTTTTAATCTTTGCCTCTCCCTTCCCTGCCAAGGGTATTCTTTTTCCTCATTTAAAGAAGGAGTGAAGCATTCACATTTTGATCATCCGTCTTGAGTTTCGTTTGTTCTAGGGATCTAGGGTAATTCAAGCATTTGGGCTAATAGCCACTTATCAATGAGTGCATACCATGTATGTCTTTCTGTGATTGGGTTAGCTCACTCAGGATGATATTTTCCAGTTCCAACCATTTGCCTACGAATTTCATAAAGCCGTTGTTTTTGATAGCTGAGTAATATTCCATTGTGTAGATGTACCACATTTTCTGTATCCATTCCTCTGTTGAAGGGCATCTGGGTTCTTTCCATTTTCTGGCTATTATAAATAAGGCTGCGATGAACATAGTGGAGCACGTGTCTCTTTTATATGTTGAGGCATCTTTTGGGTATATGCCCAAGAGAGGTATAGCTGGATCCTCAGGCAGTTCAATGTCCAATTTTCTGAGGAACCTCCAGACTGATTTCCAGAATGGTTTTACCAGTCTGCAATCCCACCAACAATGGAGGAGTGTTCCTCTTTCTCCACATCCTCGCCAGCATCTGCTATCACCTGAGTTTTTGATCTTAGCCATTCTCACTGGTGTGAGGTGAAATCTCAGGGTTGTTTTGATTTGCATTTCCCTTATGACTAAAGATGTTGAACATTTCTTTAGGTGTTTCTCAGCCATTCGGCATTCCTCAGCTGTGAATTCTTTGTTTAGCTCTGAACCCCATTTTTTAATAGGGTTATTTGTTTCCCTGCGGTCTAACTTCTTGAGTTCTTTGTATATTTTGGATATAAGGCCTCTATCTGTTGTAGGATTGGTAAAGATCTTTTCCCAGTCTGTTGGTTGCCGTTTTGTCCTAACCACCGTGTCCTTTGCCTTACAGAAGCTTTGCAGTTTTATGAGATCCCATTTGTTGATTCTTGATCTTAGAGCATAAGCCATTGGTGTTTTGTTCAGGAAATTTTCTCCAGTGCCCATGTGTTTGTGAATCTTCCCCACTTTTTCTTCTATTGGTTTGAGTGTATCTGATTTGATGTGGAGGTCCTTGATCCACTTGGACTTAAGCTTTGTACAGGGTGATAAGCATGGATCGATCTGCATTCTTCTACATGTTGCCCTCCAGTTGAACCAGCACCATTTGCTGAAAATGCTATCTTTTTTCCATTGGATGGTTTTGGCTCCTTTGTCAAAAATCAAGTGACCATAGGTGTGTGGGTTCATTTCTGGGTCTTCAATTCTATTCCATTGGTCTATCTGTCTGTCTCTGTACCAATACCATGCAGTTTTTATCACTATTGCTCTGTAATACTGCTTGAGTTCAGGGATAGTGATTCCCCCTGAAGTCCTTTTATTGTTGAGGATAGCTTTAGCTATCCTGGGTTTTTTGTTATTCCAGATGAATTTGCAAATTGTTCTGTCTAACTCTTTGAAGAATTGGATTGGAATTTTGATGGGGATTGCATTGAATCTGTAGATTGCTTTTGGTAAAATGGCCATTTTTACTATATTAATCCTGCCAATCCATGAGCATGGGAGATCTTTCCATCTTCTGAGGTCTTCTTCAATTTCTTTCCTCAGTGTCTTGAAGTTCTTATTGTACAGATCTTTTACTTGCTTGGTTAAAGTCACACCGAGGTACTTTATATTATTTGGGTCTATTATGAAGGGTGTCGTTTCCCTAATTTCTTTCTCGGCTTGTTTCTCTTTTGTATAGAGGAAGGCAACTGATTTATTTGAGTTAATTTTATACCCAGCCACTTTGCTGAAGTTGTTTATCAGCTTTAGTAGTTCTCTGGTGGAACTTTTGGGATCACTTAAATATACTATCATGTCATCTGCAAATAGTGATATTTTGACTTCTTGTTTTCCGATCTGTATCCCCTTGATCTCCTTTTGTTGTCTGATTGCTCTGGCTAGAACTTCAAGAACTATATTGAATAAGTAGGGAGAGAGTGGGCAGCCTTGTCTAGTCCCTGATTTTAGTGGGATTGCTTCGAGTTTCTCTCCATTTAGTTTAATGTTAGCAACTGGTTTGCTGTATATGGCTTTTACTATGTTTAGGTATGGGCCTTGAATTCCTATTCTTTCCAGGACTTTTATCATGAAGGGGTGTTGAATTTTGTCAAATGCTTTCTCAGCATCTAATGAAATGATCATGTGGTTCTGTTCTTTCAGTTTGTTTATATGATGGATCACGTTGATGGTTTTCCGTATATTAAACCATCCCTGCATGCCTGGGATGAAGCCTACTTGATCATGGTGGATGATTGTTTTGATGTGCTCTTGAATTCGGTTTGCCAGAATTTTATTGAGAATTTTTGCGTCGATATTCATAAGGGAAATTGGTCTGAAGTTCTCTTTCTTTGTTGTGTCTTTGTGTGGTTTAGGTATAAGAGTAATTGTGGCTTCGTAGAAGGAATTCGGTAGTGCTCCATCTGTTTCAATTTTGTGGAATAGTTTGGATAATATTGGTATGAGGTCTTCTATGAAGGTTTGATAGAATTCTGCACTAAACCCGTCTGGACCTGGGCTCTTTTTGGTTGGAAGACCTTTAATGACTGCTTCTATTTCCTTAGGAGTTATGGGGTTGTTTAACTGGTTTATCTTTTCCTGATTTAACTTCGATACCTGGTATCTGTCTAGGAAATTGTCCATTTCCTGAAGATTTTCAAATTTTGTTGAATATAGGTTTTTATAGTAAGATCTGATGATTTTTTGAATTTCCTCTGAATCTGTAGTTATGTCTCCCTTTTCATTTCTAATTTTGTTAATTTGGACGCACTCTCTGTGTCCTCTCGTTAGTCTGGCTAAGGGTTTATCTATCTTGTTGATTTTCTCAAAGAACCAACTTTTGGTTCTGTTGATTCTTTCTATGGTCCTTTTTGTTTCTACTTGGTTGATTTCAGCTCTGAGTTTGATTATTTCCTGCCTTCTACTCCTCCTGGGTGTATTTGCTTCTTTTTGTTCTAGAGCTTTTAGGTGTGCTGTCAAGCTGCTGACATATGCTCTTTCCTGTTTCTTTCTGCAGGCACTCAGCGCTATGAGTTTTCCTCTTAGCACAGCTTTCATTGTGTCCCATAAGTTTGGGTATGTTGTATCTTCATTTTCATTAAATTCTAAAAAGTTTTTAATTTCTTTCTTTATTTCTTCCTTGACCAGGTTATCATTGAGTAGAGCATTGTTCAATTTCCACGTATATGTGGGCATTCTTCCCTTATTGTTATTGAAGACCAGTTTTAGGCCGTGGTGGTCCGATAGCATGCATGGGATTATCTCTATCTTTCTGTACCTGTTGAGGCCCGTTTTTTGACCAATTATATGGTCAATTTTGGAGAAAGTACCATGAGGAGCTGAGAAGAAGGTATATCCTTTTGCTTTAGGATAGAATGTTCTATAAATATCCGTTAAGTCCATTTGGCTCATGACTTCTCTTAGTCTGTCGACATCACTGTTTAATTTCTGTTTCCATGATCTGTCCATTGATGAGAGTGGGGTGTTGAAGTCTCCCACTATTATTGTGTGAGGTGCAATGTGTGTTTTGAGCTTTAGTAAGGTTTCTTTTACGTATGTAGGTGCCCTTGTATTTGGGGCATAGATATTTAGGATTGAGAGTTCATCTTGGTGGATTTTTCCTTTGATGAATATGAAGTGTCCTTCCTTATCTTTTTTGATGACTTTTAGTTGGAAATTGATTTTATTTGATATTAGAATGGCTACTCCAGCTTGCTTCTTCTGACCATTTGCTTGGAAAGTTGTTTTCCAGCCTTTCACTCTGAGGTAGTGTCTGTCTTTGTCTCTGAGGTGTGTTTCCTGTAGGCAGCAGAATGCAGGGTCCTCATTGCGTATCCAGTTTGTTAATCTATGTCTTTTTATTGGGGAGTTGAGGCCATTGATATTGAGAGATATTAAGGAATAGTGATTATTGCTTCCCTTTATATTCATATTTGGATGTGAGGTTATGTTTGTGTGCTTTCATTCTCTTTGTTTTGTTGCCAAGACGATTAGTTTCTTGCTTCTTCTAGGGTATAGCTTGCCTCCTTATGTTGGGCTTTACCATTTATTATCCTTTGTAGTGCTGGATTTGTAGAAAGATATTGTGTAAATTTGGTTTTGTCATGGAATATCTTGGTTTCTCCATCAATGTTAATTGAGAGTTTTGCTGGATACAGTAACCTGGGCTGGCATTTGTGTTCTCTTAGGGTCTGTATGACATCAGTCCAGGATCTTCTGGCCTTCATAGTTTCTGGCGAGAAGTCTGGTGTGATTCTGATAGGTCTCCCTTTATATGTTACTTGACCTTTTTCCCTTACTGCTTTTAATATTCTTTCTTTATTTTGTGCGTTTGGTGTTTTGACAATTATGTGACGGGAGGTGTTTCTTTTCTGGTCCAATCTATTTGGAGTTCTGTAGGCTTCTTGTATGTCTATGGGTATCTCTTTTTTTAGGTTAGGGAAGTTTTCTTCTATGATTTTGTTGAAGATATTTACTGGTCCTTTGAGCTGGGAGTCTTCACTCTCTTCTATACCTATTATCCTTAGGTTTGATCTTCTCATTGAGTCCTGGATTTCCTGTATGTTTTGGACCAGTAGCTTTTTCCGCTTTACATTATCTTTGACAGTTGAGTCAATGATTTCTATGGAATCTTCTGCTCCTGAGATTCTCTCTTCCATCTCTTGAATTCTGTTGGTGAGGCTTGTATCTACAGCTCCTTGTCTCTTCTTTTGGTTTTCTATATCCAGGGTTGTTTCCATGTGTTCTTTCTTGATTGCTTCTATTTCCATTTTTAATTCCTTCAACTGTTTGATTGTGTTTTCCTGGAATTCTTTCAGGGATTTTTGCGATTCCTCTCTGTAGGCTTTTACTTGTTTATTAATGTTTTCCTGTGCTTCCCTAAGTGTGTTCATGTCTTTCTTGAAGTCCTCCAGCATCATGATCAAATATGATTTTGAAACTAGATCTTGCTTTTCTGGTGTGTTTGGATATTCCATGTTTGTTTTGGTGGGAGAATTGGGCTCCGATGATGACATGTAGTCTTGGTTTCTGTTGCTTGGGTTCCTGCGCTTGCCTCTCGCCATCAGATTATCTCTAGTGTTACTTTGTTCTGCTATTTCTGACAGTGGCTAGACTGTCCTATAAGCCTGTGTGACAGGAGTGCTGTAGACCTGTTTTCCTCTCTTTCAGTCAGTTATGGGGACAGAGTGTTCTGCTTTCGGGCGTGTAGTTTTTCCTCTCTACAGGTCTTCAGCTGTTCCTGTGGGCCTGTGTCTTGAGTTCACCAGGCAGCTTTCTTGCAGCAGAAAATTTGGTCTTACCTGTGGTCCCGAGGCTCAGGTTCGCTCGTGGGGTGCTGCCCAGGGGCTCTGTGCAGCGGCAGCAACCAGGAAGACCTGTGCCGCCGTTTGCGGGAGCTTCGGTGCACCAGGGTTCCAGATGGTCTTTGGCTTTTTCCTCTGGCGTCCGGGATGTGTGTGCAGGGAGCAGTCACTTCTGGTTTCCCAGGCTTGTCTGCCTCTCTGAAGGTTTAGCTCTCCCTCCCACGGGATTTGGGTGCAGAGAACTGTTTATCCGGTCTGTTTCTCTATTTCCCATTTATATGAGCTAGTAAGTCTTTCTATGATTTAAGTCTATAAGTTTAATTTCAGTTTTTATATTATCTGTAATTGAGGGTATATTGAGAGACAAAATGGAACAGCAATGTAGATACTTCTGCAGACATAGAGTTTATATCTGAGCTCTTTGGAGACAACGTACTGTGTTCTAAGTACATCAGAAACAGTATTTCCTTTACTTGTGATTGCACTCTAGCCAAATGGCCACTACAACATATATCTAGAAGACAAGAAGCAGCTTAAGGAATTTCAGTAACTTTTCTACTTTGCTGGTAGTCATCAGGAAAGGGAAAGCTCTTGCTTACAACAGCTCACATCCCCTGGCCACGACTCATACAAATATACTCTTCCAGGCAGTGCCATCTAAGACACCGTGGAGAGTGAGTCCTATCTCTAGTGCCCTGTCCTGTCAGATCGTCCTTCATGCAGACTCCCAAGGCTTTCGCTGTCCCACCCCATGCCCTGACCCCCAGAGCTTCCTGTCACCCATGCTGACTGGATTTGTGCCTTTTATGCTAAGTATCTACTCAGGTTACGTTATTAGTGTGTGTTGTATGAAGCTCTTGAAGTCTTCGCCCTAAGAGGGAACTAACTGAGGAAAGCCCGAGTACCAGCTTCACGGGGAGATGGAGGGAATAGACTATGGAGGACATTCGTGGATCAAGTACACTGGGAAAGGGACTACAAACTGTCTCCTTAGGTGACTACATTTTCCACGGGCAGGATTATGAAAACATCAAAGTTACCTTTTATTAACTGGAAATTGAGATGTTTATTCAAAATCTGGTAAAAATCAAGATCTGCAGAGATAAGGCATAGTCACTAAGCAACACATTTCCACCACAAGAGAATGAGCCCTTCTCTGACCTTGAATATGCAGAAATGTATTCACATACACTTGCATACGTGTGTACATATATAACGTCAATGAATTTTTCCTGCTTACCTGATTTGTTTTCAGAAGAAAATAATCTATTCATCCACTGGTGCCCATGTCTTTGCTTTCATTTGCTCAAGGCTTAAATATTGTAGTGTAAGTCCCTCCATATGACGCTCTCCTTGTAACTGTGTTTTGCTTATATAAATGGAGGGAAGGAGGGAGGGAGGGAGGGAGGGAGGGAGGGAAGGAGGGAAGGAGGGAAGAGGGAAGGAGGGAAGGAGGGAAGGAGGGAAGGAGGGAAGGAGGGAAGGAGGGAAGGAGGGAGGAATGAAAAAGGAAGAGCTGTAAATAAGGAAAGGAGGGGCAGAGTAATGGAGGGAGAGAAAAGAAAGGAAGGGAAAACTAGTTAACATAAAAATAAATGTCTAAACATACTTTTGAGATAAATATGAAAACTGCAATTACATTCATTAATTTTCTTTTCTGTCATAATTTATACAATGTTTTATTGTGTAGATTTCCATCAGGAAGAAATAAAAGGACCGCACCAATAATTAATTGTGCAATTAAAATCACACACCTGAATCTTGTGCAAATGCTTAAATCAATCATTTTAAAAGAAGTACTCTAGGTTCCTTTCCAGATGTTCTGAAGTCAAACAAATGTGTTAATTAGCATATTTTGGATCTGAACTATATTTAAGTCTCTTCCTTATAATTTCTGTTTCTATTTCCAACCCTCAGCTCTTTGGATAAAAAGAGGCCCAACTCTTATTTGACACCAATAATCATTGAAAAAGAGTAAACATATGTTTGACGAATCACTAATTATATTTAAATTACAAATACAGTATGTATCATTTGCATAAATTGGGCAAAAAAATCTATCAAAATAAATTTTTAAAAAAATTAACCTGTTGAAATAATAATGAACACATTCATAAAAATATCCAAAACCAATTTTGACAGCTTAAACAATCATTACGAGACACCTTTGTGGTAAACATAACATTTTTTTATTCTCTTGAGTAACTGAGGACACAGCACCGTGGTCCTGAGGTCTGTGCAGTTAGTGAATAGCCAAAGGGGACTCTGGGGTCCAAGCCCATGGCTCCCTTGCCTGCTCTACTCTCTCCCAGACAGTGAGGCTTTCAGCACACTCATCTAGAACGTAAGGAAACTCTGTGAGGAGAACAGGACAGGGACATTCTCAGTAATGAAAGGATCTGGGAAGCCATTGGTGCTGAGCATGCCCGTAACCGTGGCATTCACGAGGCTGAAGCAGGAGGATGGTGAGCTGAAGAGCAGACAGGACTGCACGGCTACATTTGGGGACCAGTGTGGCCCATTAAATAAAACCCTGCCAAGAAAGGGGAAAGGGAAGGAGAACAAGAAAGAGGAAGGGAAGTGGTGGGGAGGGAGGAAAGGGAATAGACAGAGAGGAAAGGAGAGGAGGGACAGAGCAGAGGAAAGGGAATTATTTGTTCTGTGTACAGAAAAGAAAGCTAGCGAAATAAAGAAACACAGGAAGGGGGAAAGCCTGTGAGCTTTACAGAATACTTTATTTCCAGGTGAATCCATCTAAAATCGCCCCTGCTTTAGAAAAAAACAAGAGCAAAGGAAAGTGCCAAGCAGGATGAGATCTACTTGCTAGTGTTCTGAAGAAGCCCGGCATGCCAGAGAACTGAGACAGGAAGAGGCTGGAGGGAGACTCTCTGCCACTGCAATGGCCATCAGCCCCTCCCCTCCAATACCATTTCTTTGAGGAGAAGATCCATGAAGTTGGTATCAAAAGTTACACAGCAGTCACCAGGATTTCAAGACCAATCTACACACAGGTCCAGTGTCTTGAATCCCGCTGATTCACTGTTTAAATCAAGAGTGTTGGCCCATGCCTATAAAACACGACAAGAGAGAAAAGAACCATTGTCAGCAAGGAGAGTGAACCCAGGTCCTAGCTGGACAATTTCTGTATCCACATCACAGCGTCAAAGCCTGGGTTGGTGTGCGGAAGGTCTGGTGACACCAGAACACTTCCTAGGGAAGCAGCCATGGATCCAAACCTAAGTATGGTTTTACATACACTTTGCAAACACAGTGAAAACTTCAAATCCTTCATGCTTACCAGGCAACATCACCATAGAGAGGGGAAAATCCAGTAAGAAGGCGTAGCGAGGAATGCAGTGGCTTGATTTGCAGGTAAAAGAAGACATTGGGGGTCTGACTTGACTGGCCACCTAGCAATGAATAGATAAAGCAAGTATAGAAAACTGACCTGCTATTTCTGATCCCTCTGACTCCTGTGCCAAGCCTAATGATCACCTTGTAGAAACTGGGATGCGGAGAAGTAGGCCACCCCAGACGAGGACAGGATCACAGACGTCATGGGCCTACACCTGTCCTCCGTTTTCATTTGGAGTGAGCCTGTCCTCTTTTCTATGTAAGAGTAACTGACAAGTCCTGAACTTGATCTCCTAAGTTTTCTCATTGACTATTGAACTGCCACTTGCTGATATCTGGGACCCTCGCTGCCTCACGACCCCCTTCAGCACAATGGTCTGTGAAGACAGCTCACCCTTCTCCAGATAGAGTCAGAGCACAAGAACTCGATATTTGCTTTCCCCTGTAGCGGTCTCCAAATGCTCTGACGTTTTTAACTACAAAAGTTCCAATTGAAATGATGTCAAAAATAATTTCTCACTGAATGGAAGCCAGTAATATGGTTAAGCTGTGAGTGGGGATAGCGGGGAAATTAAATGTATATTTATTATATTATATATCTAATATAGAATATATATTGTATTATTTAACATGTATGAATGTATGAAGATTTTTTTCTGTCTGTGTGTCTGTGCATCAGATGCATGCCTTGTGCCCATAGAGCCCATAAGTAAGCATCAGATTCCCTGGAACTCGAGTTCCAGATGCTGCTGAGACGCCATATGGGTTCTGGAAACCAAACCAGAGTCCTCCACAAAAGCAACCGGTGCTCTAAAGCACTGTACATCTCCATAGCTACAAAGGGAGATTATTTTACAGAGGATTTGATGGTTGAGTCTCAGGCTTCCTTAAGCAACTCACCTCATAACAGCGGAACACCAAAAAAGACAAGACTAGTAATTCACTGAGAACAGGAGGCTGGATTCCTCAGGTGACCGTGGAGATCCTTCTCCTTCCAGACCCACGACGTCCCAGCTGAGGAGACGAGCATACTTGTAGTGAAGACAAGGAAGAGCTCTCGGGCATTTGTCAGGCATGATTAGTGGTCCTGGAACATTTGCAAGGAATTAGAAAGGATTTTGTCAGACTTAAGAGGGAGAAAAGTCTGAGGCTGAGAGACGTGATGGAAAAATCTGCAGAGGTATCCACCTCAGGCTGAGTGAGGAGCCTAGATGAGGAGCCAAGCGCTCTTAATGGTCCTCTCCCGTGGCTCTCATTGGGCCTTTGAGGATGCCTCGGCGATGTAACTTGTCTGGAATGATAGTGTACATGTCGTGTACAGAGTCTAAATATGAAAAAGAAGGGGACACTCAACTGAGTTGAGGAAAGTGATCTCAGACCTCTGAGATACATGTAAATGACAGAGACAAAATGGGTTCTGGCCGCCTCCTAGCAGTCTCTCGGTGAGCCAGGGCCTGGAGCCTGTGCAGTGGTCAGAGTCCAGCACAGAAGGGAGAACTGCTTGCTTTACTCATTCCCTGCCGTTGCCATTTGAATCCTAAGTAAGTTTTGAGCATGAAGCCTCGCAATTTCATTTTGCACTGAGCTCCACAAATCATGCAGGGGGTCTCGGTCCTCTGATACCAAACCGTGCAATCTCAGGGGCTTCTGACTCCCGAATCACTACCAACAGAGCACAAAGAAACACAGCAAAGTCAAGGCCGAGACTCAAAGAGACGGCGAGTGTTTTTTTTTTTTTTTTTTTTTTTTTTTTTTTTCTACTAGGTAATAGCTCGGCCAAGGATTTATTTTCTCTTCTTCACTAATATTATATATATTTAAAGTCATTATAGCTGTGCTCTGACCTGGTGCAGCAAGAGACGGGGTTGCAATCACCAGGGCAACAAGGTAGAAAATGCCCTTCAACTCCTCTGGGTTCCATAGGCATTAATCTCCCTGGGACGGAAATCTCTGTTAGAGCTCAGAGCTCTGCTGCAGCTACTTTTTAAAGGGGGGACCGAGCAGATTCGTTGGATTGTGGGGAAAAAACAGCCCTGACCTTGCTGCCTACCGAACCAGGTAAATGTTTCATATGGACGGAAGTCATTGAGCGGTAGGCCTTGGGACTCTGAAGGATAGATCATGCCAGAATTGCTTTGGATTACGATCGTGCTTAGCACCAATCCTCACTTCAGCAACCTCCTGGCAACAGCTTCACAAAGGAGTGAGCCGCTTCTGCAGCACAGAAGCTCTGTAGAAATATATTTTGTTTCAATAAATAAGTAATATAATTAAGAATAATCTTTTCCATATCCCCAATTCAGCACTAAAATTAAACAAGCCTGCGCATATTCCAGAGACAATAACTGAGGGGGAGGGAGGCAGATGAAAATAATATAAAGGCATGCAAAACTGCTATTAACTTGGGAGAGATAAAAGAGTGTCAAAATTATAGCTTTTGGTAATGTTTAAGTTGAGACTCTAGTAATCTGGGTATAATTGTACTTGGGCATTTGTTCTTTGTAGCAAGAACTATATTAAGAAATTAAAAAAAAAAAAAACAGAGTCACTAAGCCCACAATGAAAAAACAAACCTTTAGGGAAGTGCCAGCCCTTTGAAAGGGAGGGTAAAACCCCACCAGGCAGGGGCATCTCACCTCACACCTCCACAGTCCTGCTGTCAAGCTGCTGCTAGGTCGTGATGTTAGGGCTTGTGGACTTGAGCTTGATAAATGCTGTCTGTGGGCTTGAGAGGTGAGTTATAGAAGAGTGAAGGGGCCTGGGCGTCATGTCATACATTTGCATCCTTGCTGGGGCAAGGTCTTGAGTCCAGGGATAGCCTGCACTAAGTAGCAATGTCCTATACAGTGTGTCAATGGAAAGGAGTTGTAAAAAGGTGTGTGTGGTTCGCTCCCCTTGCTCACTACCTTGGGATCACCATCTACCGGCTGACCCACCGCAGGTGGCCCGGAGGACCACACCAAAGTCGTGGAGCTCAGTAGAGATAGTCTGAGGCTTGTTCACAAAGCCTCCACTGCAATCCAGTCCTCCCTGACAGGGACAGCCACACTGTTCCCATATACCCTCCCTCTCACGCAGGGACAAGGTATCTAGTTTTCTATACACATCTGAAGATTCTGAGGCCACACTGTAGCAACATGAGAGGCCAGGCCTTCTGTTCTGTGACGGCAACAGAATCCAGAGTGAAGGTGTCCAGAAATGCCCACCCACGAACTGATAGGCAGAGTTCTTAGAAACCATCCAAGACCACTACAATCAGCGTTGGCTATCACTTCTCCAACCACACAGTCACTACTTAACTATGAATAAGTCCTTCTTCACTAGGGAAACACCCCCCAAAAATATTGTCTTATCCCGAGAACCCGAGCTGTTCACACATTTAATTTCATGAGCTAAAAATAAGTACTTTGAGAACTTCTGGTCAGCACCCACTGGTGTTTTGCTAAACAAACACTAGGCCTCAAATGCAGAAAGCCTGGTTCACCAGGTGGCGTTCAACCGGACACGTTCCCGAGTGCTGCTAATGCAGTCAGTGCCCCAGTGGCTCACAGGCTGACAACCTTTGCTAAATGTCACTGTACATGAGAGTGGGCTGGCTCTACCACACACGGCGCACACAGTGCTAAAGGAGTGATCCGTCCTCCCAAAGAGATGGACCTGTCAGCTCAATGCTCCTTGAGGATTGTTCTCAACAGTGATATCAAGAATAAGCCTATTTTAATCCCCTCAGCTCTGCCTCCTGTGATGTCTTCTGCCTGGGCTCATGTTCTCTGTCCGGAACACTCATCCCAACAGGGTAATGGTGTCAGAGCTCCAAAATGATTCTCCTGGAGTGCAAAGTTAAGCAGCTGCACTTGACATGATGGCTGTATGGATGGTACGAGGCCCAGGGATATTGACGGATAATTCAAGGAGGAAAAGGGAGCCCATGTAACTACATCAGGGAGAAGGGAAGCATCCGTTTTGCTGGCTGTGCCAAGGAGATGGTCTCAGAGCTCAGACCCATGCTCTTGGTAGACAAGAGGAGGTAATGTGTTCCCGGGGAGGAGAAAAAAATTCAGATAAAATTTTCTATAAAGATAATAAACCTGGTCCTCATTGGGATTAAAAAAGGCAGAATTTTATTTTATACTATAATAATTCTTCTATTCTTCCAGCTGAATTCAACAAATTATCTTTTTCAAACATGATTTCTCCGAAAATATGATTATTAGCTTCAGAGAAATTCTACTTGCAAATGAAGTTATCCTCTCATTTGTGTTTTATCCATTTTTGCTTAGTTCTAGTAAAAAAAAAGTCTTATGAGCTATGTGCTTTAATTTATAATAACCAAGTAATGGTGGGACATTGCCAATACGGTAGGCATAAACTATGAGTATTTTAAATAAAGAAGAGTGCTAGGCAGACACAAAGCAAGATGAAAAAAAATGTAAACATGTATGTTGAGGTTAAAATTAAGATTCTGATTTCTCATTATTACATTTCCAGATCAATTCCATAATTGCTTAGATATGTTCTAGACATTATGGAGAGTTCCGTGTATCAATATATATGTAAGAATTGAATAAACATAAAAATGTGGGAAATGCCACTATGATTACTTCAGATTGTATTACCCTCCTTGAGACATTTTGATGTGACTCTAACAGACAATAACCATTCAACCATCCTCCTCATAACATGACTATTTCTTACACCACCAATGACAAGGGTCACCAACTTGCTTTAAAACACTCCTGATGCTGAAAGCATCTTGAGCTAGAACAGCCTAATGCACACGTTGAATAAACCCACTTGTGTGTCCTGTAGGGATTAGTTAGAAATGTGAACACAGTTCCCAAGAATACAACCTGATCTCGAGAGTAGGCTCAATGCTCTGAACTGTGTTACTCTGGGTTCCGCCATGAATCAAAACCAATAGGAGATCTCTCTCTCTCTCTCTCTCTCTCTCTCTCTCTCTCTCTCTCTCTCTCTGTGTGTGTGTGTGTGTGTGTGTGTGTGTGTGTGTGTGTGTGTGTGTCCACTCAGAACTTCAGGTAAAGACTGATAATCCAATTTTGAGGGGCATTTCCTCCTCTTTGGGAAATCTCAGTGTTTGCTCCTAAGGTCTTCAACTGATTAGATGTGACCCACTCATTACACAGACCCATCTGCTTTGCTCAGTCTGCTAATGTAAATGGCAGTCATATTTGAAGACTTGCCTTGGTGGCAGCTCTTCAGTCTTCATGTGATTAAACATCTGTGCCTAGCCAGTCTGACACAGAAAGTCATTTTCACACACGTCCTGGTCCTTGATCCCACTGACAGGTCACTTAGCATCCTGATTAGGGCTAGAGACTAGGGCTTCATTCCCTCAATTTACATGTCTACAGACAATTGAAAGTCACTCCCTGGTACTCCCTGGGTACTCCTGCCTATAGAAATGACACTGGAAGAGCAGAGTACTGAATCTATTGATGTCACTGAGCATGGGCAGCCATATGTCTCTCACTTTATCCCATCACACACACACACACACACACACACACACACACAAACACAGACACACACACAGACACACACACAGACACACACAGACACAGACACACACAGACACACACATACACACACACAGACACACACACACACACACACACACACGAAAGAGAGAGAGAGAGAGAGAGAGAGAGAGAGAGAGCGAGAGAGAGAGAGAGAGAGAGAGATATCCTTTTGGCATATGATATCTTCTGTTTGGAAGCTGCTTCTGCAGTTGCGTTGTGCTGAAGAGCTTAACTTGCTTAGCAAATGAACCTTTGTGCTAGGGCTAGAAGTACAGTGTGAGACTATCTAAGCACAGAAGGCTTTTCTCTGGAAAAGCTGCTATTGAATTTCTATTTCTATGATGCTTTGCCTATGCCTGTTGATTTGGTAATTTAAAGAAGAGACAAAGATGTAACTCATTGTCATCCCCCAGTCCTCATGGGTGCCCCTTCTCAGAATACACTCCAGTTGGTTTCCAGCCATCTTGAAAACAGGCACAGGGAGTGGAGCCAGTCTTCCTTCGTGATCTCATAGTAAAGAACGAAGCCCTCTGGTCCCAAGACCTTCAGTATACATGCTCTGTGACTGTGACTTGGGAACACTATATCATCTGATCTCCTACAGTCTTAGTCTTCTAACTCACTAAGTACCGTTAGTATTATTGACTTAATAGAGACAGTCTCAGGAATAAGTTATATAAGGTTATAAATTTGAACCATCTAATAAAAATGCCACACAGTTACCAGGTGCTCCATAGGCTACTGATAACAATTCCAACATTAGGCAGCTCAGTGTCTACCAACAGTTTGCCTTCATTGTGGGCCACTTCCAGACAAGTTCTCCAACCACAGTCTGCATTCATTTAAGGAACCTTTTATCTCTAAAGGAATCATTTATGCCTCATTAACTTCAAAGCTGAACCATTTGGGTTCCCCATTGAAAACCCCTTCTCTGACTCCTCAGCCTGTGCCTTGCTTTCTACGTCACAGAAATCATCATACGTTCACTATCTGATTTTGAAATCCTTTCTCTAACCTTTTTGGGAAGTTCCGAGGTTTCTATAAAGTGACATAAATTATAATTCTCTCAAGGTTCATGCTGTCCCTAATAATCATAGGGGACAAGTTCAAATTCCTTTTTATTATTTATTTAGTAAACACTGTTGACCTTGTTACTGTGTACAAGGCTCTGGGATAGGTGCAGTAGCTGCTGAGATGAAACGTCCAGTCCGTTGTCCACAGAAGATTTTAGCCTGGTGGGTCTCATATTCAACCAACAGTTTATTTAGTAATGCAGTACAAAGCACTTAAGTGTCAGATAGGTACAGAGGGGACCATCTCGCTCAGCTCAGAGTTCCTCACAGTTTGACAGATAGAGAAATTGAGTCAAGCAAACCAAGCAAAGGAGAGTAGGAACCCCATTAAAAACTATCCAGAACCATGGTGCGTGTAACAGAAGCTAGCAAGAGAGAAAGTGTCCAGTATTAGACTTTGGGCTCCAGGCTCCCATGAGACGGTAAACCCCATGAGCCACCATGAAGGCTCATGAGACCACCGAATTCACCCACACTGAAGTATTTTTATGCAGGGATATAGCACAATCCAACTGGCATCTAGAAGGATCACTCTGACATTGGGAGGTGGAAAATATTCCCACCGAGAAAGTTTTAGAAACCCTATTGCTGAGGGTAAGGCGACCAAAAAGAATGACCTCAGCATGAAACCTCTTGTTGTGGGTTCTACCGTCTAAAAATCATACAAGCAAGACAGATCGCAATGCTCTCAAAGTGAAACAAATTGGTTGAATCACAGACCTAGGTTAGATGGAGCCTCACGGTGACACTGGACCAGGTATCAAGATTGTACAGGTCACACAATCGTCCCTTGAGATCTTCAATAGATTGGTTCTAGGACGCTCTTGTCCAAGAGCTGGCACGTTCAGCTCCCTGCTGCAGATAATATAGTTATTTGTATACAACCTGATCACACCCTCCTCTTCTCATTAAATCATCTCTAAGTTACTAATGACATCTGATACACAACATTCATGCATAGTCGTAAGAGTATATTGTTTAGGGAGTAGTGACAAGAAAAGAAGTCTGCACATGATACATGTGCAGTACATGTGCAAGTATCATATGCCTAATGATAATTTCCATCTCCCACTGGTGGACTCCACAGATCCATAATCTACAGACAAGTAGGAAGGGCTTCCTGCACAGCCGAGGCAGCCGGGGAACTACAGCAACCATTCCAGTAACAGAGTCTGTGATGAGTGCTAATGAGAACCAGGCGGCGCTAGGGAGGGGACTGCAGGGTGACGAGCCATTGAAATGAACACCTTCTCCTCCATTTCCTTATGCACAGTCATTTTAGCAGTGACCCTCCTTATGCAGAAGTAAGAGCAAAGTGAGATATCCAATCACCGTTTACATGGTTTTTATTTATTTATTTTTGTCCGTTGGTGTCCTGTCTACATGTCCGTCTGTGAAAGACCCTAAGGTCCCCTGGTACTGGAGTTGCAGGCAGCTGTGAGCCACCATGTGGGTGCTGGGATTTGAACTCAGGACCTCTGGAAGAGCAGTCAGTGCTCTCACCTGCTGAGCCATCTTTATTTTATTTTATTCTATTTTATTTGTTTATTTACAGTGGATCAGGTATCAAATGCTCTAGTGGCTTTTGTAATGTCAAATCACACAGATCTCTGAATAAAAAGGTAGTGGCCCTTGGGCCACTCTGGTTCCAGAGTTCTGCTTTATAAGGAAGGGTGAGTGGACAAAGGCCAGGCTTCTAAAAAGGAAGAATTCTTGAACAAAAGGAGAGAGTAGGACAGTAATGAATGTGAAAGCTATAAACATGGACTCAGTTATTCTTATGTCAAGAAATAAATGCAGATGGAATGATTCCCAACGATAAGTATTTTGATATGTTAGTAATACAATTACAGCTACTTGTATAACACTCGTGGCATGCCAGACATTACTTTCAAAACGTTCGTACAGGTCCTCACAGTACCTCTGTGAGGTGGATTCGCATATTGTTTCCATTTCACAGGTAAAAACACTGAGTCACAGAGAGATGGTAGTCATCCATTGTCGCTATCAACTGAAGTCAGAGGGTTCGCCCTTCCAGTCGACACCCAGGAAAACTGCATCTGGGTTGTGTTTTGTCTCTGTTGATATTATTAACAGCAGATTCAAATGAGATTTTGAATAATTTGTTTTGTGTTGGAAGCATATGCCTCGTTCTTAATTCACACTTTGGGGAATTTTAATTTCTCATTGTGCTTTCCCGTGGCCTGTATTATTTGCACAAGCATGATTAGAATACCTAAAATAAACACTGGCTTTTAGATAAACAGCTGCTTAGCAAGCGATCTCAGAGAAAATTAAGGATGAAGTCCGTTTCTCCCAAAATATCTCTCATCTCATACAGGAATTTATTTCTGGTTTTTGTGAACTCTGGGGCTTAGAAATAGACATATTTATTTAGTTTGGCCTGAGTCTAGTGTGTGTTGCTTGGTCTATTCTTTTGAGTTTATTGTATCTCCTAATCTTCTGCACATGAACCAGAGACCCCACTGGTGGGGGCATTGGGAAAATCCAAACAAACGATAAGTACTGGCTGTAAGATCCCTTGTAAATGGAGTGCTTAATGAAGCAATACTTACAAGGGTGAGTTGGAAATGATTGGCTATGGTGACGCTGCCAAATTCCACACTGCAGTGCCTCGTGGAAAAGCAGTTCTTTTCATCTTTCTGCCTTAAATATTTGTGATCAGCGGTTTGTATGGTGAAACAAAATAACCAAGGAGTGTCTTGCTTTGAAATGTGAACATGATTTTTATAGTGATGGTATAAATTCATCTAGAAGGCCCTTGCCCCCTAAAGCTTCTATCATGAGCTGTCTTTTCTGACCTACTCTTTCAGGGTTCAATAAAATGATTCTAGCCTCTTTCCTTTGTGTCCAGTAAACACCCCTGCAGAGTCTTTCCCCAAACCTCTCCTGATTGATGCCCTAAAGCACTTGGGTGACTCTTGTACCAAGAGTGGGGCAAATAGGCTTCAAATTGCCCATGTTCTCCACAGGCTTTAAAGCCCAGGCATTCTCTTCTCCACTCCAGGTCAGACAATCCATGCACTGGGTATGTTTATTAATCCTCCACTCTGATGTAAGGATGGGGAGTAAGGATGGCAAGGCAGAAAAACAGCCTCTCCTCTGAGAAATGCCAGCCCAGTAGGAAACACATGGTCTCACACAGGTTGAACCAGAAATCCATGCAAAGAGTGTAAGTAGGAGAGAAAATACTCCAACATAAGGAGACAGTTCTCCTTGAGTGAGGGCGCTTTGATTAATTCTTTCAAATTAAATACTCTAACATCTGTTTTAGGTTTAATTTGATGAACAAAAAATATGTGTTGCAGATAAAAATTCTTAACAAAACACACTTTCCAGTTTGTTCAAACGTTTTTGTGGTTGTCCTCCTTTCCCTTCATGTTTATCAATATGTAACTTTTCACACTTATTCTGCCATTAAAGGCCACTTTTTAGGCAGTGACACTAGATAAGACCTAAGTAGTTTCCCTTTAAAATACATTGCCTTCAACTCCCGTAGGCAAACATCTTTCTGACTTTACAAAGGCCTCAGGAAGCCCTCACTTCCACACTGCCCTCCTTGCAAGCTCATCAGCCTCATCTCCTTCCCCAATTTCATGAACAGAAACCAAACAACAGAGCCTTTGGCAACATGAAAGTTTAGAGAAGTCCATGAGTTAAGTCTAGGTTTCTCCTGCCAGCAGCTCCAGCGTCTATTAGTGGATGGATGGATGGATGGACAGATGGATGGATGAGCAGATGGATGGATGGACAGATGGATGGACGGACGGATGGATGGATGGACAGGTGGATGGATGGATGGATGGATGGATGGATGGATGGATGGATGGATGGATGGATGGACAGACGGATGGATGGATGGACAGATGGATGGATGGATGGACCGATTAATCGATAGATGGATAGATAGATGATAGATAGGTGATAGATATAGAGGATGATGATATATAGGTAGATGGTAGATGAATAGATGATGTATGGGTAAATAGATAGATAATAGAGATAGATAGATAGATAGATAGATAGATAGATAGATAGATAGATAGATAGATAATAGATAGATGATAATCTATATTCGTTACTATAAAAGAATTAAAAAATTAATAGTTATAACAATTCTAGAAAAAATCACTATTTCCAAACTCCATAATGACTTGAAAGGAACTGACGTGAGCAAACAACCAAAGCCTGTACAGATGTCTGACTCTAGCCTCAGGGTAGAAGTTATGGCCCTCGTGTCTTAAAGTATTAAATATATTAAACAATAAAAATCATAACAAGCATTCACTAGAGAGAATCTACAAAGTCTAGGACTTTTAAAGAGGGCCAAATCCCATGTGAGCCAACAAACAGTGTCACCATTCCCTTCAGATCAGGCTGCTGTGTGCCGTTGTCAGGTGTGCCTTGCTGGATTCACCAAGCATTATGTTGAGGATTTCACCCACATTTTGCCAGATTTTTTCCATAGCTTTATAATGCTTTAATTACTGCATCATGACTTAACTGTTCTGTAATTTCCTTGTATTAAGTGGGCCCCATATGTGCCATTACATTATAATGAGTGATTTGCTCTAATAACTTATGAGACATCAAAAGGACTCTAATAACTACAGAGAAGATTATTTTTGAAAGCTGAAGACAAAGATACATTTCTATAAGATAGAAATCACAGATTTTCCTTGGATTCCTGTCTTTATACTATTTCTTTATACTGCCTATTAGATACTTCCTCTCTTGGCTCCTTGCTGGCCCAACACTTTGTTCATCATTTCCAAATACATTTCATGATTGGAAGTTCCTGCCCCTTTTCATTTTGGTCATTTTGGTTTTGGAGATAGGTGTCTGAAGAAGGCCTCAAAGACACTATGCAGCCCCAACAGGCCTCCACTTCACACCCCTCCCCCTGGGGTTACAGGTGAGTACCACCACAGTCATTCGTTTGCTGCCCTTTGTTGGAATCTGTTAGCTATTGTCACTGAATATAGCATGGTTCTGAGACTTCACGTGATGCAGCAGATGCATCCTGGCTTCTGTGGTAACCACCATGAGTCTGTCTCCAGATGCAGATTATCAGGATGCTGGACCAACCATCCAAGACAGTCCAGTGACGATGTTAGAAGGAGACACAGTCATCCAATCCTCCAGGGGCTACCGTCAGGAGACTCTAACAGTCCTTCAGTAGCCCTGCTTCACTTGGATGAAGAGCTACTCACAATATGGTAGCTGCTCTCCTCAGAGTGTGAGGTCCAAAGGAGGCAGAACAAGCAAGACTATCCAAAACAGGATCAACAATCTTAATCATATCAACATGCTCACTTATTTTTTAGATGAGCTTTGGTGCAACTCGGGAGGAGATCATAAGGAGGAACCGGTTCTAAAGGAGATTCTACCCTAAAACTGTAAAACCTGCAATTCTGCCTGATGACCATGTGTGAGAGGTTTTATGAAGCACTAAAATATGAGCATAATAATCCTCTCTTCAAACTTCTTCAGGGGCTTGGGATATGCTTGTTGGTAGAGAATGCTTGCATCAATAATACACCATGCCCTGGATTTAATCCCTAGTGGAATGAATGAAGAAAGGAAGGGAGGAGGGGAAGACAAATTTAATAAAAAGAAAACTCCTCTTCAATCACTCACTTCTACTTAGAAAATGGTTGCCTAGTAAATTTTGATAGCCACATACCCTATGAAAAAGCAACCCAAGTCCTAATTTTAATATCTAAAGAAAGCCTGAAATTGTTCCTGTCCCTATCTGGGCATATGCAAAACAATGTTCTGTGCAGCAGAATTGGTGACACCAATAAGTATGCAAACAATCCAGGCACAATTGATAGAAGAAAAAGGTTGTGGGGCATTGGTGTAATAAAGTACGGCACATCCCGTCCGAGACCCTGAAAGAAGCAGAGTACAGAGAGCCGTCCAGGTGTGCTTGTTAAGGTCAGAAGCAAGACACAAAGTATAGGTGTGTATACTATAATTTGCCTAAAAGGTAAATAATACATCACTTAGAAGTATATTTATGTTAAGTAAAACTATAAAGCAAAGCCAACATATGAAGAGAATAATAATTCTCTGATGCCAGTGTTCTCAGGAGAGCGCAGAATCACTGCTGACATATGGGCAATCTTTGGTTTTTAGCTTTAGTTTTTAGCGGCTAAAAGCAATGTTTATTTTGCTCACATCTCTGTAGTTTGGGAAGATGTTAGTAGGACCAGATTATCTGACAGATAGCTGGAATGACTACCCTTAGAATGAACGACCCACCTGCACCGTCTCACAAATGCCACTGAGGAGCGGGAGCTAACCTTGGTTTCTGTCCACAGGGACTCTGTTTGGAGTGGTGTGGCTTTATCACAGTATGGTGGCCGCAGTGCAAGACTAAGTGTCTTAAGAAACAGGAAGAGAAGGAGCTTCTGGAAGCCTAGCCTTGCAAACTTATGTAGCCCAACTTCTACTGTCTTCCTTTGAGCAAACAACTAGAGTCCAGAATATCAGAATATAATCTGTCTTTATGCTTGATTTTACATTTATTCAGTGTGTGTGTGTGTGTGTGTGTGTGTGTGTGTGTGTGTGTGTGTGTTGGGAGGGGTGCATATGCCTGGGTAAACATGTGCAGAGCAGAGGACAGCATTTACAAGTCTGCTTTTTCCTTCTTCCATGTGTGCCGCCAGAGACTGAACTCTGATCATTTAGGATGGGCAGCAAGCATCCTTACCTGCTAAGCTTTCTCAGAGCCTCTTGGTTTACCTTTCTTCCAGCTCTCCAGTTTCTCCCAGATCCTCTTCACCTCCCCGAGTATTCCCAGACACCGGGCCTGCCCTGGAGTGTGGTCGATGTACCCAGTGTCACTGCACTAGAGAAAACTCATGTTCTCTTTCCCAGCAGATACCAACTGTGCAGAACTCTTCTTAGGTGGGGATGAGACTGTGTCCTCTTCCTCTACTGGATTCTGTCTGGCTTGAAGCAGTGAGGGCTGTATGTGCTCTGTCCCAGTCTCTGTGAGCTCACTCGAGCTTTGCCCATGCTGACTCAGCAGGTCTTGTTTGCTTGTTGTCCTCTATCCTCTGCCTCTTACCCTCTTCCCTCCTCCTCTTCTACACCGTTTTCTGAGCCCTGAGGGCCAAAGACTGACGATGTCCAAAAGTCTGCATGGTCCAGTTGTGGGACTCTCTGCCTTAGTTCCCACCTGCCACAAAAGCCATTGGCTCTGAGGTCCTCCTACAGCCGATGGAACGATTACAGAGACCCACAGCTAGACACTATGGGGAGAGAGACCTTGGAACACTCAGTCCTAAATTGGATGTCAACATCAAATTCCTCCGTGGGTCCCAGGAAACCCTGCTGAAGAGGAGCTAGAAGGAGTAGAAGAGGCAGTGGGCATGGAGGAAAGCAGGCAGTCTAAACCAGCATAATCAAAGATCACGAACTCACAGAGACTGAGGCAGCATACACAGGGCCTTCACGGATCTGCACCAGACTCTCAGCGTATGAACTATGGCTTCCAGTTCAGTGGTTTCTATGGGATTGCGGAGTATGCAAACAACTGGGTCTCTGACTCTTGTGACTTCTCTTAGGCTCTTTTCCTTCTGCTTGTCTCTCCCAACTCTGATGTGATAGTTTTGTTTTATCTTACTATATCTTGTTTTGTTATATTTTATTAGGATCTCTTAGCCTGTTCGTTTTCCATTGAGAGACAGAAAGGGGAGGTATCTGGATATGAGAGGAAGTGAGAGGAACTGGGAGGAGTGAGGGGGGGTAACCGTAATCAGGATATATTATGTGAGAAAAAAATACATTTCCAATAGCAGAGAAAAACCCCCAGCAATGGCTTCTCTGATAAGAGTTGAGTAACGCACTGATCTGGGTCCAGCCGTAGGTGACACTGTGGGTCAAGGATAGAGAGCAGTTCTGCAGATTTGTGAGAGTCAGAAGAGAAAGATGATGTGCTAGAAGGAAAGGCAAAGAGAGACCATGATCCCTAGGTCCTAAGCAAAAGGTTGAGTCCCTAGAGTATGTGGATGGGCTGGGAGTAGACCATGAATATGATGATGATTATAAAACCATTCAGCTGTGGTTTTGCTTTACTCTATTAACTTAGTTTGGTGTGAGGGGTTGAACCCAGGGTCTCCTACACACTAAGCACATGCCCCGCTATTGGGTAGCACCCTCAGTCATCTCATTATTTTTAATCAGCATAAACCTCTTTATACTCTTTGTATAGGCAATGCATTTCACTCAAAGTACACAGCATTCATGCAATAACATTATCTCAGTAAAACATCTATTAGAGTTAGAACCCAGGTGCCCAGGGGCTCATGTTTTGAATACTCAGCTTGTGGTGCTATTCTGAAGGTTATGAAGTTGTTAGGAGTTAGAGGCTGGGAGCTGGAGAGATGATTCAGGAGTTAAAAGCACTCACTGCTCTTCCAAAGGACCTGAGTTCAATTCCCAGCACCCACATAGCAGCTCACAATTATCTGATGCCATCTCTGAGTCGGGGCTTGGGTGGCAAAGGTACACTGGGGGTGTACCTTCTTAGGTTATATGTGGCCCTCTGCATCTTGTGCTTCCACCACAGCAGAGGCCATTCCACCCTGCATTCCCCTCCTTCACGGACCAAAATCCTTCTGAAACTATGAACCAAAATAACCCTTGAATCTCTCTGCTTCCCCAAACCCGATTCTCAGAGTTTCCCCTAGTGCTACAACAGAACATCAGCTGCAACCTCCCCTCCCCTCAGTCAACTCCTCCTGTGGATCTCATAGACTATCCTGAACTGCCATGATCACTGTGTCCCAGCCCCCAACTTAGGTGGACATCCCTTGCTCAATCAACTGCAGGCTACACAAGGCAGAAGACAAGGTAGGATGCTCCTGAAACTTCTTCACTCTCCATTTAGAGGCATTCCCAGGGTTCCCCAAGCCTAGCATGTCAACAGACCACTTCCCTTCTCCTTCCCTTTCCCCAGCCTCCAACACCAACAAGAATTCCCCTGAAGATACCAGCCAAGCAGGCCAGTAAAACGGGAAACACACAGCTAACACACACTCTAAAAATCCAGAGAAAAAACAATAACCAAGGAACAAAGCATGCACCCAACAGAGACAAACCTAGAAATCAGAATCTAGGCCTACAACCACCCCAAAGCCAGGTGCCTAGATGCCAGTATAAGAAAACAACTCATAACAGCCAAGAAAATATGTCTCCATCAGAACACAGCTATCCTACTATAGAAGGCCCTGAATACTCCAACAGAGCTGACACACAAGAGAAAGACCTGAAAACCAACTATATGGTTGAGGTCCTTAATGAGGAAATGTATGAGTTCCTTAAAGAAATCCAGAGAAACGCAAACAAGCAATTAGAGGAAAGGAATAGACTCCTTAAAGAAAGCCAAGAAAACACAAACAGTGGAAGGAAACAAACAGAATTGTTCAAGACTTGAAAATAAAATAGAAACAATAAAGAAAACACAAACTGAGGGAAATCTGGGAATGAATACTTAGGAATGTGATCAAGAACTATAGAGTCAAGCAACCCCAACAGAATACAACAGATGGAAGAGAGAATCTCTAATAGATCTAATAGATCTAAGAGATTCTCTAATAGATCTTCTAATAGATCAAATGGGTACATGGGTTAAAAAAATGTTAAATGTAAAAAATTCATGACACAAAAACATCCAGGAATCCTAGGACACTATGAAAAGAACAAACCTAAGAATAATAGGAATAGAGAGAGAAGAAAAATCTCAGCTCAGAGGCCCAAAAATATATTTTCAACAAAATTATAGAAAATGCTCCTAACCTTAAGAATGAGATGCCTATAAAGTCACAAGAAGCATGCAAAGATTGGACCAGAAAATAAGTCTCTTACATAGTAATCAAAATACATACAGTACTCATACATAAAGTACAAAGGAAGAAAGCTAAAAGCTACAACGGATTAAGGCCAAGTAACATGTGAAGGCAGACCTATTAGAATTACACTGACTTCTCAGTGAAAACTCTAAAAACCAGAAGAGTGTAGAGAGATATGCTGCAAACACTAAGAAACAGCAGTCACTTGCCCATACTACTACTATACCCAGCAAAACTTTCAACCACGTAGATGGAGAAAACCAGATATTCCTATTCTATCTCCAAATCCAGCCATACATAAGGTGCTAGAAGAAAAACTCCAAACCAAGGAGGATAGCTACACCATAAAATGAATAATCTCACACCAGCAAAACCAAAAGAAGAGGATCTCTCTCTCTTCCATGTACACACACACACACACACACACACCACCACCACCACCACCACCAACAACAACAACAACAACAACAACAAAAACAACAACATAATTAGAATTAACAATCACCAATCATTGATATCTCTCAATATCAATGGTCTCAACTCCCCAATAAAACAACACAGATTAACAGCATGTATGTGAATGAAAACAGAATAAATCCTTCTGCTGGATGTAAGAAGCACACCTCAACATCAAGGATAGCCATGACCTAGGGTAAAAGGTTAGAAAAGATACTCCAAGCAAATGGACTGAAGAAGCAAGCTGATGCAGCCATTTCAATTTCTCACTGAAAGCCAGATACACTCAACTTGATAGAAGAGAAAGTAGGGAATAGCCTTAAACATATTGGCATAGGAGACAACTTTCTGAGCAGAGCTGAGATCAACAATTAATAAATGAGACCCCATAGTACTGAAAACCTTTCTATAAGGCAACAGCAGACAAAGTGGCAGCCTACAGAATGGAAAAAGATTTTTACCAACTCCACATCAGATGGAGGTCTAACATCCAAAATATATAAAGAATCAAGAAACTAGACATCAAAAGAACAAATAATCAAAATTAAAAATGTGGGAAGGATCTAAACAGAGAATTCTCAATAGAGTAAATTCAAATGGCTAGGAAACGCTTTAAAAGTGTTCAACATCCTTAGCCATCATGGAAATTCAAATCAAAACCATTTTGAGATTTCATACCTATCAGAAGGGCTAAGATCAAAAACACAAGTGACAGCTCCTGTTAGTAAGGATACAGAGCAAGAAAGCATTCCTCCATTGCCAATAGGAATGAAAACTTGGGCAGACACTTTAGACATCAATGTTGCGGTTCCTCATGGTACTGGTAATCAATCTACCTCAAGACCCAGCTATACTTCGTCATATACCCAAAGGATCCACCATAAGGACATTTGCTAAACTATGTGCATTGCGGTTTTATTCAGAAACTAGAAACAATCTAGACATCCCTCAACTGAGGAATGACTGAAAATGTAGAACATTTACACAATGGAGTATTACTCAGCTGTTAAAAAAATGACACCATGAAATTTGCAGTCAAATGAATGTAACTACAAAAAAGAATTTATCCTGAGTGAAGTAACCCAGACCAAGAAATACAAATATGGTATGTGGTCACTTATAGATAGAAATTAGCTGTTAAGTAAGTGTTAATCAAGCTACAGTTCACAGACCCAGAAAGATTAAAGAGGAGGGTTCTAGAGGGGATGCATGAACCTTCTAAAGAAAAAGAAATAGAATAGATTTTGCAGATGGACCTGGGGTGGTTGGGAGCAGGAGCAGGAGAGATCAGGTGAAGTTTGAGGGAGAAAGACTGGGGAGAAACAGCTAGAATTGGGAGGGGGGCAGTTAAGAGGTGGTGTAGAAACCTAGTGCAGGGAAAACTTCCTAGAGTGTATGATGTTGACTCTAGTGAGGAATCCTTGTAATGGGGAATATGAAGTGAGAACTGGCCATCTTTTATAGCCAAGCAAGGCGTCCAGTGGGGAGACTTGGTTGCATTCCGTCAAGTTGTTGGCTGAAGGAGTCCTGTGGAGATCTGTAACCAACCCAGGCGGATGCTAGTACAGAGGGTTGCTCTCTGCAAACTGAACGACATCCACCCGGGTCTTTGAAAGTGAAGAGACTGGGCTAGTGCCTGAATGGAGACTTCACCTCGGCATCCTGGTGTGTTTGGCCGAGAAGGTACTCTGCAGACTCTAGAAACAGAAACCTGGACACCAACCGAGCCACAAAACCCTCATCCGACAATCTGACCTGCTTTCAAGATATGCTGGGTCACTGATGGCACTGATGTGGGAGTGGCCAACCAATATGTGCTTTAACTTGAGGCTCATGCCGTGAGAGGAAGCCAATGCCCCACACTGTGTGAATTGCCAGCAACAGGAAATGGATAGCCCAGAGACCTAAGGTAAAGCCAAATAGGACTGGTGAGAAGAAAAATCAATGAAATGATCCCTAATGATATTTTACTAAACTCATAGATTGCTGCCTTGTCTAGACATGATTAGAAGACTTCCTCTAACATATGGGGACAGATGAAGAGACTCACAGTTAGACATTATGTGGAAAGAGAGTCTCAATTGTGGGTCTCCATCAGTACCCTCCCCTCAGAGCTTGGGGAATCCTGAGGAGGAAGAAAGAAAGGATCATACAAGTCAGAGGGGAAGGAAGACATGGCCCATTGAATCACTAAGCAGGGCTCATGTGGGCTCACAGAGACCGGTAATGAGCAAGCATGGGTCCTGCATAGGTCTGTACCAGGTCCTCTGCATATATGTTATGATTGTTAGCTTGCTGGTTTTGTTGGATTCCTAAGAGTGGGAAGGAGGTGTGTCTCTAACTCTTTTCTGCTCTTGGAACTATTCTGGAAAATGGTTTGCCTTGTGCACAGTTGAAATGAGGGCTTTTGCCATGTCTGATTCTATCCCTGCATTTTTGTGTTTGGATGTTGTCTCTTGGAGGCCTGCTTTTTTTTTCTGAAGGAAAATGGAGGAGAAGTGGATCTAAGGGAGACGAAGTAGGTGAGGGAGGGAGGCTGACAGGAGTAGAGAGAAGGGAAACTGTAGCCAGGGTGTATTGTATGAAAGAAAAATCTATTTTCAATAAAAAAAAAGTAGATTAAAAAAATAAACTCCCATGCCCATTTCTGTGACATATTTTGTAACCATGACATAAAAGCTAATGAGACATCTAACATGAAAATGGCTGCGAGCATGTTAAGCATTTACTGTGCAATGGCCACCAGAACAGAAATGTTAAATGATTTTTTTTTCAGTTAATTCTCACCACAGCTAGAAGTTGAAAGTGATTCTCGTGTTCTTCACTTTATGATAGTGAAATAGAAGCTTTCAGGAATGAAGACACTTGTTTACAGTCACACCACTCACACCAGCTGTCCATAGTCACACCACTCACACCAGCTGTCCACAATCAAACCACTCACACCAGCTGTCCACAATCAAACCACTCACACCAGCTGTCCATAGTCACACCACTCACACCAGCTGCCCATAGTCACACCACTCACATCAGCTGTCCATAGTCACACCACTCACACCAGCTGTTCATAGCCACACCACTCACACCAGCTGTCCATAGTCACACCACTCACACCAGCTGCCCACAATCAAACCACTCACACCAGCTGTCCATCATAGTCACACCACTCACACCAGCTGTTCATAGCCACACCACTCACACCAGCTGCCCATAGTCACACCACTCACACCAGCTGTCCATAGTCACACCACTCACACCAGCTGTCCCTAGTCACACCACTCACACCAGCTGCCCATAGCCACACCACTCTCACCAGCTGCCCTTAGTCACACCACTCACACCAGCTGCCCATAGCCACACCACTCTCACCAGCTGCCCTTAGTCACACCACTCACATGGCATGGCAAAGGGAACAAAACTCAGCTAGAACAATTTCAAAACTAAATCTCTTGATTGCTCACTTAAACCCAAGGTTTGTTCCTAGATTTCACCCCATGTGTCAAGTGATAAAATGTAGGGAAAAGTTGCTCGGGTCTTGGAGAGATGCCAGAAATGCATAAATTAGATGCTGCCCTGGCAAAGGGTCAAATCTCACATACTTGCAAAACTGTCCCACCTCTCCCTACTTCCTCCATAATGAAAAGCTCTTGGCTTTCTGACCAAGAGTCCAGGAGCTTCACCTATTAACAAATAGTCTAGGTGTTTGAACAGCATGTGGCATGAGTCAGGCTCCCATCTCTACTCCAGACATGCTGGCCTGTGTCACCTGCCTAGCCGCTCTCTGCAGACTGCTACAGTGCTCACCATTTCTCAGATGAGACGAGAGCTGTGACAGCACCGGCGTTCCAATCCAGCATTATAAAGCCTGAGCCTGTCCTCTCAACCACTTCCATTGCCTCCTATAAAGTAATGTGCTTAAAGTCTGAGTGGGAGGAAAAAACAAGCTGGCTTCTTTTCCAATGAAATACTGAATTAAATGTAGACATTCTAGATCAAGTAGATACTCTAAACGATTGCCATCTCAGAAGTTCTAATGCTGTCAGAAAATGTAGCTCATGTACCAGAAGAGAATTTGATGGCTTCATTTTGGAGACAGTCAGGACAATATAATTGCACTTGGGTTTTTTATTTAATTTTGTTACATGTTCTCTGCCTTTATTATCTTAAACCTATAGGAGTCAGCTCTGCTTGGTAATAGCATTATAGTCTGTTTGACTGACACATGCTTTAACTTATACTTCACATGCCAATCTAAACTTGAGGGACCCCCACTATATGGAGATCTTTGAACAAAACAACAATGGCCCAGTTACAGCCAAATAATTATAAGGCATGTGATGAAATACATGTCAGATTCTAAAACAGAACACATATAAAAGTGACCAACTCAACTTACGCTACCCTAAAATGCAGGTGACTTTTGAACTGAGTCATACAATGTAAGTACACTCTCTGGAGACAGAAAATTGGAAAAGAAAGGAGTTCCCAGAAGAGGGCATGACATGGTCAAAAGTCGAGCATTACAAAAGAATAGCAAGTTATAATTCTTTTATTGCTAAAAGATCCAAATTATTTAAAGGGCACAGTAAGAGGTGACCCCAGAAAAGCCAGCTAGATGCATATCGTAAAAGTCTTTGCCTGACTCTATAGTTAGATTTAGGGCAATAGGAAGTCTTGAATTTGAAGCTGGAAAACACCATGTGTATTATTCATTTCAGTCTGAAATCCTGGAAGCGAGATTGCAGGTGGAGAGCTCGACAACCAAAATAGTAGCATGAATGTCAGGTTAATCATTGCAAGCAATACAAGAATCTTAAGTAGGCTTCCCTCCAAAGTAAGTATTGTTTCAGATCCCATTTTACATGTGAGGCCAAGGAGCCGAGGACTACAGTGAGTCATCTAATTCTGTAGGACAGCCAGGATTTGAACTCAGAGAGCCTGACTCTAGTGGCTACTGCATAGTTCACTACCCTGTCAGACAGAAGGTGATCCCAGCAGATGACAGGAGAGAGAGAGAGAGAGAGAGAGAGAGAGAGAGAGAGAGAGAGAGAGAGAGAGAGAGAGAGAGAAGCCACCTAGACAGCCATTCTGGACTCCAGAATAGAGGGAAATCCCTTTAAACGCTACCTGGTCACTGAGGAGAAGCAAGCCAGTAGAGAATGAGGACATTCTACTTCAGATATGAAGCCAGAGGACCCTTGAGAACCAAGATGATAGGCAGCTGGTAAAATGCCAGTGTTGAAACTCAGGGGAGATGTGGATGGAGAAAGTCAACCTGGACATGAAATGTAATTGCTAAGTGTCCTAGCTTCTTTCCATGTTGCTCTTCAAGAGCGAATTTACAGAGGAAAGGTTCGGTCTGCCTCACAGTGCAAAGTACGGTCCATGAAAGCAGGGAAGACAAACCAGCTGGCTGTGTCACACCCACAGAAAAACGCATTCCTGATTCTCAGTGCTCCTTCTCCATGTTATACAGCCCTGGACCTCCTGCCCAGGGGAACGGCCCACTGACTATTTATTAAGATGGATCCTCTTCCCACATCCATGAATGTAAATAAAATAATCCCCCAGAGGCCTGTCTCCAAGGTAATTCACGATTCTGTCAAGCTGAAGCTTGACACTGACCAACACAGTAAGCATGCACCATCCCACCCAAGACCTCACCCTGCAGGGTGCAGGACCCAACACCAGGAGATGCATCTCACCGGCTAACCCCCTCCTCAAATCAGAGAGTTTCATCCTAGAGTAGAAACAATGGCACTTCCTCTGCCACCAGAAAAGGTAAGCATCGAAAACCATGGGAAGCAACGGTCACAGGGCTTCCCAAAAACAAGTGCCCAATAAGCAGTAATAGAAACCATCACCATTATCGTCATGTAAAGGATCTGTTGTTGTTGAGCAAACAGTGCGGGCGGCGATCAGAGCTCCGAGCTCAGCGACTCCCAGCAAGTCCTCCATGATGCCCTCAGCTGCAGGAAACTTCTGCCATGTTTCCAATCCAAGGGAAGAATTATCCTGAAATGAAAAACTAAATGCTCTATGGAAAAAGAAACCAGATAAAGCATGTAAATATACCGTTAAACAATATCAATATTGAAACAAGGTCAACTCCGAATCCTCTTGGATCCTCTATGCCCATGGCAAAGTGGTGTTTCCACTCATTTCATGTAAAGAAGAATCCGGAGCACAAGACAGAACGTTCCCAAGCAGCTGCAGGCACAGCTCTGCGATAGACCACCAGGCTCAGTACCCACCCTGAGTTCAATCCCCAGTACAGGAAGAACCAACAACTCTCTCTCTCTCTCTCTCTCTCTCTCTCTCTCTCTCTCTCTCTCTCTCTCTCTCTCTCTCTCTCTCTGCATGTGTGTGTCTCTGTCATCTTTCTCTACCCGTTCCCAGTCTAAGTTATATATAGCACTACTTTTCTCTATTTCCCACCTCTCTCTGTCTTAATGACCATGCTTAAACTATATAACCCTTAATAAGTTTCAACTTTGCTTCATATATTGTAAGGAAGAGAAACAGAGGGCACACGCCCTGGAAAAGATGAGATTTCAGGGCTCCCAAGGAAATGTTAAGATCTAAAAACACGGCAGAAAATGCTTGGGCCCCACAATGAAAGTCTCGAAGACAGAACTATTTGTGATTATCTATTTATCGCTCTGTCAGTCCTTGCTCTCCCCTTCCTCCTTCCCTCCCTCCGTCCAACATATTTTCTTTGAGAGTTGATGTGGAGACTAAGAACAAGGTTGTTTAGTCCAAGACCTTGGAGTTGAAAACTTACAGGAACGAACCGGGAAAGTGATTCCCACTCACCTCACACACAAGTGTCAAAACATAAACAAATGAACTGAAGAGAGAAGGACAGTGGGAAATAAATACATAAAATGTATTGTTTACTTCCTTTGCCTAAGATGATGTATTTGCTAAGCATGTGGATTAAGCAATGTGGGAGAATTAAAATAAATGAAGAGGAAGGAGCACCAACCTCACCCATTAGAAATAGGGAAACATTTCAGATGTAAGTCTGTCTTCGTTTCTCACTAAGAATCTGGATCCATTTAATTTTCTCTGAACGTAGCTTCGGAACCTCAGACTACCGCCCCCACCGCCCGGCTCCATATCCCTCTGCATGCCCACGTTTATCTGAATATATAAGTCTTCCCTTTCCTCAGATTTATGGATCCAGCCAGGCAGTGTGTATTTACAGTGTTCTGACCTGAAGACCCCTGGCTGCAGGAGAACAGGAGGAGACTGGGACTCGTTCCATAAACAGAGACAAATATGAGGGGGAGGCAGAGGCTTTGCTCGCACTTAGCATTTTTCACTACTTAGCCAAGTTGAAGAATTAGCGATTAGATTAGAAGAAAACCGAGGGCTTCGGCGCTGAGCTGGAAAGAATAAACTACAGTTTTTCTTCATCCTGGTTTCTTGAAGGTTCTGAGTTTGGGGTAGGAGTGGGGTTAAATTTAAAGCAGGTCAGAAGAAAATTGATAAGTCAGTTACAGAGGGAGCTATAAACTGCTTTGGGAAGGCACAGGGTCTAGAGAGATGAGGTTATAAACAACGTTTAATAAGTCAGAAAATTTCTCCAACCACGTGTAGAGCTCTCCGTCCGTGAAAGAAGTCTTATGGGTTTTCTGTTTTGTTTTGGAACATTGCAATTGGGTATAAGAAAAAAAAATCTTTCGCTTGCCATTTAAATCAGGGTATATTGCTATGAGCTGAAATATTTTTCTTCAGCCCTGGTGGCCCACTTGAAAGCAACAGAATTTTCCAACAGGCCTGCTTCCTCTAGACCGGACAACCCCTTTGAGAAGCAACTGGTAATCCAAGACGGACACACAATGGACAGTTAAAGAGCAGCGGGATTTTAAGCACCTCCTGGTATCCCTGAACTGGACGCCTCTTCCTTTGGTCTGGATCTTTGTATACGGGCAAACTGTGAAAGCATAACTTGTGTGTGAAGCCGTCCTCGAGTAAATTCTTTGCTGGGAAAACATGAACCCATGAGGAACATCTTGTCTACCTGCTGCATAAATAAAACCTTGTCCAGCGGTGTAAGACTACCGTGTGTATTAAAGAACTCACGTGCAAAGCAAGGAGGTTGACACACAGGTGGAGCTCAGCCGATGCCTGTTAAAATGGGTACAGAGTAACTTGACGCCTCTCTCAACCTTCTTCACAGCACACCAATGTGCGCCGTTGAGGGCGGTAGCTGGAAAATTCATGAAGCATCTTTTACTCATCGAAGGCAACTGTGTTCCTCTCAAAGATAGCAGAACTCGCCACTGGAACGGTGTAGGTTGACTCTGGCTTTTCATTTGAACTGAGATTATACTGCAGATCATGCAACACGGGTTCATTCTAATAATTGCATGAGACCCAGATGGGCTTGCGCGTGATACTTCTTAAACATGTCCATCGGTGTTCCGTGAACGTTGTCAAGGAATCAAAAGAAAGGACGGCTCTACAACCGAACTTCAAAAAAATACTTACAATACAAAAATCATGGGAATACATTTGATTTTTTCATTCGTGCTGAACAATCAGACACAGATTTCATGGCAGCGGAGTCCTGGGATGCATGAGGCTCAATGAAGATGGCGGATGAGAAGCATGCGGTTCAAGGACGACGGCGGGAATGAGAAGGGATCAGGGAGGACCAGGGAAGAGCTAGTGAGGCTGCCCTCCTACACCCAAACGAGGCACCTGATTCTCTAGGAGAGGTTTTTATTACTAGCCTTTTTTTCTGAACTCTTCTCTAAGATAATGAAACCCGGCCCTGTGAACAAAGTGACAGCATTCTGGGTGTCCAGAAGCCCTTGCGGGACCTCCGCGTGGCAGCTGAGACGCTGCCCTGACTCATTTCTGTTGAAACGTCTTCGCCAGTGAGGCGATTGTCTCTAATATGGTATGGATCCTACCAACAGTGGATTCGGAGGTATCCATTTCTGAGCAGGGGCCTAGCTCAGTGTGCCAGAAAAAAAAAAAAAAAAGAAAGAAAAAGAAAAGAAAAAAATAACCACGCACCACAAAGAACATTGAGATGAATGGGTCTATTTTATGAGCCATAAAAGTTTTATTCATCTTGACACTGAAACAGGTTTAGGCAGTGAGTTGACACGCCTTAAATAAATAAGTGGAATTAATTCCCCAGCCTTTGAAACAATAGCTGCATGCATGCAGCACAGAGAAACGCTCTATTGTTCCCCGCGCTGCCTGATACTGATATTTGTGTTTTTCTGCACTGCTTCCTCGGGGGCCTGCTTGATCCACTTCAGATTCATCCCCTGTTTTATTAGAGGTTGAAAAAGGTTCAGGACCTGGTTGTACCACAGCTCTCACCGACAGCTAAGGAACCAGTTTGGCGTCTGGTTTATCTGTTGTTTTACTGCTGACCTTCAAATCAACTTTAACCCCTGACCCCTGGAGGCATCTATCATGACAAGAGGCTGTTTAACACAAATGGTGCCCATTTATAGGGGAAGAGACTCAGAAGATTTCCTTTTTTTTTTTTTTTTTTTTTATGAAGAATTTAGTTTCTCGCCCCTCTTTTCTCAGTCACCACAGGTGAAATGCCTCTTAGCAGCTGGCTTACAAAATAATCTGAAGGGAGGCCTTAATGAGCAGAAGCACCCTCAGCTGGAGATAAATATATGCAAATGAGATGCACAAACAAAGGAGCCTGGACAGAGAAATATCTGCAATTCCAGCAAAATGCTGCCTGCAGCCCGAAGATGAACAGCTTTGATAAAATGGTAACAAAAAGCACCTTTTTATCCTCCAGCGTGTTTTACATTGCAATAGACCACTGTCGTCGCAGGCCAGTGGAGCATGCCGGCTTTGCTGCTCTGGTCCAGCAAACTGTTTAAACATTTGTTTTAAGGCATTCACGAGATACAATCAATGGGCTGCGTCTTTGTTGTTGTTTTGTTTTTTGTTTTGTTTTTCTGACTGAATTTCAGACGTCTCTATAGTTCTGTTACCTGTTGGTCTTTTTGCGGTTTGGTGCCACTATATCCAGAGCAAGCACAGATTTTGGTGACTGGTTTCTTCCACTAGTTACAATGATTCTTTTTCTATTTTTTTTTTTTTTTTCTGTTTCAAGGGAGCAAGATTTCAAGTTAATAATAGTAAGAACCGGCTTGGAGCAGCACCCAAACAACTAGCTTTAATGATGGCAATCAAGTGTGCAAAGCTTCAGAGGCAGCCACGTAACGTGCTGATTTTAATAAGCTTTAAAAAGGCAATCTCTAACTTTTAAAAGTCTCTTTTTAATTTAATCGTCCTTGCTTCACATGATTCCAAAGCAAACAAAATCATTAAAATATGTTTTCAATATGTACCCTCGGTGTTATTTGATGGTGTTTTAAATTAACGTCGTGTTTGTAAAATATTGATTTGGTGAGCTTTAAAAAAAACGGCAAGGCTGATATCATCAACCTACTGAGGGTTAAACAACATTTTTGTCTAAAGATGAACAAAGCTTGGGGCCCCAAGACCTTACCAGAAGGAGGCTGGGCTTGTGCCTCCTGTAAATGACTGCTTGTAAGCCTGTGAGTTTTGTTGAGTCAAAAGCAGCTCAGGTGGGAATGGAAACACTGTACAGTCATTGAAAGCAATACAGTGTTGCTCCTCTCACTGATAACACCCCAGGCCCTCTGCAGCCAGCATGGGTGGGAGGCTTTCAGCTCCTTTGACGACATTGTTTTATCTCAGTGGCTGGAATCGGAGTGAAGGCATCCCTTCCCAAGGACCTGTGCGACTTCCCCATTTTATGTGCATTTCGTCAGGCAAATGTCAAATTTGCTAGTAACAAAAGAAATGTCCTTTTTAAGAACGCCACTCCTGTTGCCCCGGGTGGGGGTGGGGTAGAGCCAAGCAGAGGCTGGAGAGGGGAGCAAGGAGCATTAAAGGGTCTGACCAGGGAGAAGAAGAAAGAAAAATGCTTGTTTGGGTTTGAAAAAGGACACGTGCTCCGTTAACCCAACGTCTGTCTGTGTCAGTGTGTCATTAAATTCAGAATTTCAGGAGTTAATAGAAACTTGTTATATTAGGGTTGTTTTTTCAAGCCCAGGTTTGAGGCGGCGTAATTATGTACAACTGCTGTTGTTTGAAAGGGCAAACAGCATCTTAGGCACAGAACAGCGAAATTACAGCTGAGATTTAGGTTAGCAAAAGCCGTCTTCTGGAGGCTTTTATGATTCATTATTTCCCATTAAATACAGTATTAGAAGTGTACACTCGATAGCTCATGGCTGCTGCTCTCGGAGCACATTATCTAGATTACACAGGTCTGGGGAGCAGAATTAGAAAACTTTGGGGGAATAAGCAATATGTGTTTGCTGATAGAAGGGCCATATGGCTCATCTTCCTCAATTGCTTTCACTGCGTCTCGGATGCTGGAGAAATTAAAGTTTTATTTGATGTGGCACAGCTTAATGAACTGTCTTCTGTTAGGAAAATTGAATATGTTTCCTGTTATTTGAGCACAGAGCCTCCACGGTTTGGCTGGTGGGGGGGTGCATCATGTGCTGTTTATTTAGTATTTTGAAAACAAAAGCAAGATATTGAAGGGAAAATTGATTACTGCTGGATTGCATTATGTAATCAGGTTTTCTCTCCTTGGGTTCCCCTTTGCGATCCTCTGGCAATGTTTTCATAGAAGGCTGCGCTGGGGTTTTATGTTTTAAAAGACACAGAGTTTGATTCTTATCAAAAGCCTTTATTTATCAGCAAGCCACAGGAAATGCTAAACTCATAGTGTGTGTGTGTGTGTGTGTGTGTGTGTGTGTGTGTGGTGTGTGTGTGTGTGTGGTGTGTGCATGTGTGTGTGTGTGGTTTGTGTGAGTGCATGTGTGTGTGGTATGTGTGTGTGTGTGTGTGGTGTGTGTGTGTGTGTGTGCCTGTGTGTGTGTGTGTGTGGTGTGTGTGTGTGCCTGTGTGTGTGTGTGGTGTGTGTGTGTGCCTGTGTGTGTGTGTGGTGTGTGTGTGCCTGTGTGTGTGTGTGGTGTGTGTGTGCCTGTGTGTGTGTGTGGTGTGTGTGTGTGCCTGTGTGTGTGTGTGGTGTGTGTGTGTCTGTGTGTGTGTGTGTAAAGTTAGAGGAGCAGGGTTTGAACTGATATTCCACATATTTAGCGAAACACATATAATTTTTTAAAACATACAATCAAAAGTATACCTCTGCCCAGTCTGGGGTGTCAAACCAGGTAAAGACTCTGAAGAGCTACATTAACCTTCTCTCCCACCACCTCGCTTTTGTTAGGATCTTTTTTTTTAATTTAAAAATAAATATCTCAATACACTTTTAAAAGGCTGAATTTAATAACCATGCTCTAATCTCTGCCTCTCTTTGGTTTTTCGGTGAGAAATGTCTCTCAAGGGATCGGATGACGGACTAGGACACACCAACCTGCAGCAATAGAGCAGGAAAAATAACAGTTAAAATGCACCAACATTTACCCGCAATATGCAATCCCACGCCCCCTACACACACACACACACACACACACACACACACACACACACACACACACACACCCAAAAAGCCATTTGTCTTCTGGGTTCTGAGCTGTTTCGAGAATTCTGGCAAATGTAACCATTAAACAAACTTCTCACACAATATAAATACTGTCTGTTCAAGAAAGGCTTCCAGTGTTTACAGTCCGTAAGAGAAGAGGGGAAAAGCTGGTATTTAACCAAGAGTAGTGCCCTTGAAAACATCTCTGAACAAAGTGTTCAGCAAAACTTTGGCTGCAAATCCACTGGTTCCTGGTCTTCCTCTCAGTCCCCTGCCACGAGGAATTCTCACATGGTATCCTTTTGTTTCTTCCTCTTCTTTTTTTTTTTTAAATTACCTAATTAAATTTTAGGAAGGAGCACCCCACCCGACTTGGGGCGGGGAGGGGGTTGATCACATCAACTCCCTTTCAAAACAGGGAAAATGAAAACATCCCATTTTTCTGAGCCCCCTCCTGACAGCCTGGGAGGAGGATGAGCGTTATACATTGTTATCAGCGTGGTGTAATTTGACTGTTGACAAAGTATCGGTGGCAGTGAGAATGAACGCGGTTAGGAGTGTGGCGGGCTGTAATCAAGAGGATGCTTAGCTGTGCAACGCTGCATCTTGAGCAGATTTGAGTCAACATTGCCTTAAGGGGATACACACACCAAAAGGGGGAAAAAAGTCCATTCATTTTTAGAGGAAAAACTGGAGTGGCACTTGAAGTGAAATCTGACGTGCGTTAATTGCTCTGCAGCTCTCCTAATTAGAGACTTTCCAATCCCTTTGCTGCTGTCACTGTGAGGGTGCAGCGTCTTGCTGGACGAAGACGAAAATTGCAAATTGGCTTGATCAGGAAGTTTTATATATAAAGACCGAACTACGTTCCCTGGTCCCCTCCAAAGGGCGCTCAGCTAGAGGGTGACAGCAACTACTTTAGCTTCCACCCTGGATTTAAATTTCCAAGCCTTTATTAGAATACTTTCATTATGACATTCAATGTAAAGCAGGTGCCGCTGATATTTCCTTAAATAGATGGAAATTTCTCTTCATATCGCACCTCATATGGACTATTTCAGGTGGAATAAAGCCAGTAAAATGCTATGATGTGTCTACAATTCTCATATTTCCACTTATATTTTGAAGAAGCGAGGGAGGGACAGATTTGTTTGTTCAGAGAACGTGTCACATGTCCCCTTTTCTCAGGCCTAAATCTAAACTAACACCTCAGACTCTCCTTCCAGTCCCAAAGTCATTATACTCTGGCTTGGCCCCAGGTTGCCACCAAATATGACACGATAATAATTTGGGCTTCCCTTCTCGACTTCCCTTCTGCAGCCCTTGAACCAATTTTAATTCATTAACATATTGAATTTTTTTTCAATTTTCCATTTTCTTGCAATAACAATATTAATGCCGGGGTGAAGGCTTGATTGGAGCTAAATTACTTGTTACCTGCTGACATTTATTTATATGACATTGACTTATAAAGCTTTGCTATTGTCATGCCTTGGACGAATTGTTTATGACGCCAGTAATAGGAGTAATTGTTATTGTTGAAATTACCTGTCAGCTACCCATAGCAGTGGCCCTTGTCCCACTGACAAATAGTGACAAGGGAGAGGCATCCTCCGTGCGTCCCCCTGATGGCTTCTCCTCTGATAATAAGAAGTGCAGGGCCTCTGATAATTTGCCTGTCACTGTTGAGAGCTGCTCAGAGAGAGTTGGCCAAATTGTTGTCATTCACTTTGACAAAGACAGCAAAGTGTCCTGGTGCAGGCAGAGGATTATCAAAATAAATGAAATCACTCACACCTCTTTGTTTGTTTGCCTCAAGAATGGCCTGGCTTTGTACGAGGCTGTGAAATCAAGGTCCAGTGCCTATGGATATGCTTCTGTTCATTCTGGAAGGAGGATGGGTGCCACAGAAGGAGGGACAATATTGTAAGACTTGCCATTTTGTAGTTTGCATTGGCTAATGAGAAATGAATTCAAATGGAAGGGCAAAATTATGACGGGAATTCGGAATATGTGGCTGAGAGCATTGATTTGAACTGTGTGAAATTCCACATTTCTCTCCTGAGTCCCTTCCTGATATCTCTCACTCAGTGTTGATCTGCACAGCGTCCAAGTTCAGAAAGCTTTTCGAAATGTAAGAATTTTCCAGTTGCGGTCAAATCTTCTTTAAAAGTTTAGAATTCCGCATTGTCCACTCTTGCAGCGTTGCAATGTGATGGAGTCAAACAGTCACGTTTAGAATTACTATCTCCAATGGCCAGTTCCTTTCTGTAAATTACCTTGTATTTATATACGATCTTCACGTGTGAGGAGATAAATCAAACACAGTCCCAGATATGAGGCATCAATTATCACAGACTTAGGGGGGTGGGGGGAAGCAAAACAGCTCTGTTATTGCCTGAGCTCAAATATAAATATTTGCATTTTAAACCCTCTTGGTTGCAGTGGGTGGGGTGAGCCTGCCATCAGAGGGGAAGGGGTTGGAGGAGAGTTGGGGTGATGTCTGGGTGTGTCCGTGGCTGAAACAAATGGATTTGTAAGCTTTGTTCTTGAGGAAGAAAGAAACACAAGAAGAAAGAAAGAAAGAAAGAAAGAAAGAAAGAAAGAAAGAAAGAAAGAAAGAAAGAAAGAAAGAAAGAAAGAAAGGAAGAAAGAAAGGAAGGAAGAAAGGAAGGAAGAAAGAAAAAAAGAAAAGGAAGGAAGGAAGAAAGAAGAAAACAATCACTCTCACCTTTACAAAACAGACTATGTTACAAGCTAGCAAAATTTTTATTTTTAAGGTGCCTAAGAGGCTATTTTTCATTGATCTTTTTGGCAAATACTTACTGCAAAATGAAGTCCAGAAGAAAAGGGAAAAGGGGAGTGGGGCGGATGTTGAATATTGGCTTCTTAGAGGATAGTAATCAGTTGTTTATTGGTCTCTACCAGACAAGTAATGACCAACCGCAGTGTTAAGTGCCAGCCACACCGCCTCGGGTCCCTTCTCTTCTAACACCAGCCATTATCTGATTAGAGAACCTTGGAGGAAGTCGTCGCTATTGCATAACTTTATGGGTCTTAACAGCGCGGGCTGGCTGGCAGAAAAACTACCTAGGAGGGTTGATAAAGCAACGGTGATTTTATTTACTCCACTTACACCTTGCTCTCAGCCCTGGCGGCTGCAGAAGAAATCTCAAATTGATCCGAATAGGAGCTGTGAGGGCAATGGGCAGACAGAAGGAGAGTGATCTGTTCCTTAAAGCTTTATGGGGGTTGCACAGCTTGAAGTAATGACATTGGGAAGCAGCTCGACACTTTCTGAGGTGGTATGTATTTAAAGCAAGCCGAGAGGATTGGAGCAGTGCTAAGTATATATGTAATAATACAATGACAGGAATAAAATATGTTTCTGATCTTTAGTGATAATGGAGTCTCCTAAAGACGCCGACTCTGTGCTTAACTGTGTTGAATGTCCCTGATTAACAAGTGGAAGCGGTGACATAATTAAGAGGTTATCTGTGCTAATAAAAATGCCCAAACCTGTCCTGGAATGTGATCCTTTCAAGAGATAATTTTTTAAGAATGTCACATGCCCTTGCTTTCTGTCGAGACATACCCTTAGTGATCCCAGGAGGGAAAATAAGCATACGTTTTTAAATGAAGATATTTAAAATGTACCCCATATTTCAGCGTGTTGCTATAACCCAGTCTTTTTTATGCTCCTTCTATAAAACCTAAATTAAGCCTCTTAGGAGTGATTTTGCTGCAGGTTCCCTTGAAAAACACAATACATTTTAAATGCTTGGACCTGGGCGCACAGTAGCATGTAACCACCGCCGTGTATGTAGCCTCCTTTCCCCTCCGTCAAGCAGCAGCTTTCTTAGGAAGAATTCCTTAAAGTGCAGCTTCATTGGAAATGTAAACTCTCAGCAAATACCAGTTGTTCCTGTTGCAGGGTGGATGAAGTGACTGGCTCAGGGGTCCTCCCCACCCCTTTCCATTTTGAAACACCCATCAGTGTCAAAGACAACTGCACGTGTCCCTTTGCTCCCCTAAATAAAGCTGAGACATGTTAAGGAAAAAAAATGTCAGAAGGCACTCAGTGGACTCCAGGATGGTTTCTGCTGCTTGCCCAGGGAGGATGGCAGAGCAGCCTGGACCTGGACGGCAGGCTTCTGAAAGCTATGCTTTGGTGAGGCGCTCTCTCTGCACACGGGAGGAAGTTTTATTCTGAAAGATTTGGCTGCGCTGTGTTTGGCAGTGCACAACCTCCTGTTGTTTGTTTTAAACCTGGTCATTTTTTAATATCTCTTCCGTGTGAGTCTCTGAAAATTAACACAGAAATGCACTCTTCTAATCTGGCCTGCTTCTTTACCCATGTGCTGTGTAGAAATGCAATTTTGCATTTTCTATCTCTTTCTAAAATCCTGGGGACATTCATTCCAAGAGAAAATGCTGGGCTCACAAACACTGAAAATCACCACCAAATTGATCATCCCCTTAAATAAACTTTGTGTGTACCTCTGAGGCTTTCCAGACAGCGCATTTATATTTTAAAAGACATTTACATTCATTTTGTGTATTAAAAAAATAAATAACTGACTAAGGCTTACAATGTGTTTTGTTCTATTTTTCTGAAGAATATTTAACAACCACAAAACAGAAAATAGCAGGAAGATATTTGTCATATTCTAACTGTGCTTAAAACTTAATTGCCAAAAAAAAAGGAAAATATATTACAAATGCAGTTTTAGATACTATCCTAAAAATGACAAGATTCATCCGACAGAAACGAGATAAAACTCAGCTGATTTTAAATATAAACTTTTCCAAAACATGTTACAAATGAATTTAGACAAATTTGCCTCTTAACCTTTAAAGATTTCCTGCCCATTTCTGTATGTCTTTTATTACATTAATTTTTTATTTAAATTACACCATTAACTGGATATGAATTTATCAAGAATACATATATTGATTTATAAAATAGTACCATTAATTATTATAATAGCTAGATGTAGCTGATATTACAAAGCCATTTAAAGGTTTTTAATATAACTTGGACATACGTAGATAGATAGGCACTATGGACAAGACCACAATTTAAACTGGCTACCAGCAGTTAATGAAAGCTTAGAGTTATGTCCTAGTTCAGAGATTGATCATCTTGTTGCTTTGTAAAACTATTTACATCATGCCATTTTTCAAAGGATGTCTCAATAAAAAAGCTAAATAAAAGATTTGGTCAATTCCCAAAGCAGATTTTGTTTTCTGTATTTTAAATGCTTAGTGAAAATAATTGATACTGTGCACTGCAAACTTTGTCATCTCCATTCCGGGGTGGCTTTCCTGGGGTGGGATGGGGGACCTCATTTCCATATGCACACTTTCACACTCTTTTGATCCTTGCTAAAGAAAACCCCTTCTCTTCCTTCAGCAGCCACTCCCCACCACACCCAGGGATATTTTACAAAACCCATACATCAGGACCCATAAGTCTTTCTGGTATCCTTTATGTTTTGCATGGTTTTTCCCTTCCTTAAGGTTGTGGGAAACTGGGACTTACCCCAAAGCTGCAAGGCAGCCAATCACAGAGATAATTTGGGTAAAAAAAAAAAAATCTGAAGAGAGGAAAAGAAAGAAAGAAAGAAAGAAAGAAAGAAAGAAAGAAAGAAAGAAAGAAAGGAAGGAAGGAAGGAAGGAAGAAAGAAAGAAAGAAAGAAAGAAAGAAAGAAAGAAAGAAAGAAAGAAAAGTGTGGATGAGTATAAGCAAGGAACAACACTTTGAAATTACTTTTCAGATGGTAATTAGCAGTGAATAGACTGAAATTTGAATTCTTTGACAAGGTACTTGGTGTGGGTCTTTACTACTTTTCCCTGCCTGGCAACATATGTTACCGATTTATTATAGCATTTTTACTGTTAACAGACAAATTTAAAGGCTAGCTGAGAAGGCTAACTTCATCTGATGACTCTCACAACAACTGCAGGGCATCCTTGAGGGGGAGCCAATAGGCTCTTTTGAAGCTACAATGCCATTAACCCTTTGGATACCGGAACATCCAGCCTCACTTTGCTTGGTCTTTTTGTAGGCCTTGTAGGTTCATGGAGGTAAAAGGTAAATGCAAATGGTTTATTTCATAAATCTCTCAGCAGCCTCCTAAACACCGTCTCCCATTCAGCTCAAGTCCTCTACCGAGCTCTCAGAATTATCAGCCCCTTTATGTCCGTCTCCCTTCTTTTACTGCACACTTAAGTCTGTGCACACAGGGATAAGCACCCTATCACTGAGTGTCAAGTTGTCTCCCGCCCACCTCTGCATCATTAATTCGCTATGGTTTTCTTAAAAGTAACAAACGTCATTTGGAATGTAAGTGGTTCCATTTTTAATAATGCGTACATCTCAGGAAAGAAGCATATAATGGAAATTTATTTCAAATTAGGAGATGACAGATTTTAAGGCCATTTGCATGTGTATGTGATACAATAAAGGTCTATACATTGAACCGTATTCACATGAAAGTGTGTGATTAGTACTGGCTGTGTAGACTGAAAAAGCCACTTTAAGATTGCCAAGTAACGGGTTGGGGATTTAGCTCAGCGGTAGAGCGCTTGCCTAGCGAGTGCAAGGCCCTGGGTTCAGTCCCCAGCTCCGGAAGAAAAAGAAATGAAAAAAAAAAAAAGATTGCCAAGTAACACTCATTTCTAGCCATTTCTGGTCACTTGAAGATTATTACGGCCCAAATTGTTATGTTGTTTTTAAAATGTTATAAACAGTTACTTTGACCGGTGAAATACCCACTCGCAATTTCAGATGTGTTTCAGAAAACACCTCCTCACCTTGAATGACTTAGAAATAAATCTAAAATATTGGAAGTCAGTATTTTTTCCTAAAGTCCTCAGATTAGCAACTAAAGTTTAAAAACATTTATTAGAATCAAACCAATCTACAAACAAAAGCAGCAAACGTTCAGAACGGTGATCTGAGTCATATGAATTCTGAGCAGCAGGGACATCATGACATCTGGTCTCTAAGCACATGTTCTACCTATGACCCCACCCATGCAAGGTGACAGTGCTCTCCACTGGGCTTCGGACATTCCCAGGCAGAATTCGAGTTCACATCAAGTGGTCAAACAATTCCAACCTGCAAATGCCTTTGTCCGATTCTAGTTTTTACAAAAGCCTCTCAGATCTTCATTATATATATATATCTCATTACACTGTTGCGATCTTTTCTTAGAAGTAACTATGTATTACATTTGCTATAACATTCAAAAGAATAGTGACCCTACATAAACTTTAGGTGTATTACTAAATCATTTCATCCTAATACTTAAATGGGAATATTGTGTATACCTTCATCATATACCCCTCGTATACATTTCCTATTTTGTCCCCAAGAGGCGTCATACACTGACCTGACTAATTGCTGTGGATGATTTTAGCTCTAAGAAGGGAGTTTCTGGAAGCTAGAGACACCCTGCAATTCCAAGGAGTGTCATATGTAGAGTTAGGAGCAGGACTCTAAGGCAGCCCTGCTACGTCATGAATAAAATGTCCTAAATGATCTGATTAGGACACGTTAATGTTTCAGTATTAAAGCAAATATAAACAATGAGCTCCTTCTTCAAAACACTACGGGTGTGGGTTTTGTTGTTTGTTTTGTTTGTTTTTGTCAAAAATAGAACCTCCGGCACAGTTGGGCTCCTATACATGTGTTAGCAGCCTGAGAACGTTGTCTATGGGCTTCAAAGTCTTCTAGAATGGCGGATAGGTTCCGCGGTCATCTGGCTGGCACCCACCAGTTCCCACCGTATTCTCTTTCTCTCCCTTCCAACCTAAAACAGGTGTCTTTTAAAGTCCGAGCCTGAGGTTGCTCTGTCATTGCCAGTCTTTCATATCCACAGCTACTTGGCCCTTCTAGTGGCTGCCACAGCCTCAGCTGGCAGCCCCTCACCCCTGCTGCTCCCTCACCCCTACCCTGACCCCACTGCCCGACACCCGCTTTCTGTTTTGTCCATCACATTTGCCACACCCCCTCCCATTTCTGACCTACCCTTTTTTTTTTCTAGATCAGACATAGGCAGGTTGAGAGGTAATGAGAACCAGATGGACATGGTGCAGAAATTGCCCAAATGGGTATGAAACTGTGGAGAGCTGTCAGGCATGGAGAGAAGCTGGAATTTTTCAGCAATAAAATGGGATTTATCGTCACTCTACCACAGCCATCGCCGACAACTGTTTCCCTGGACAGAAACCCCAGTCCAACTGGCCACGCCCATGCAGATTCTTTTTGCCCGAAGAGTGATGATTGGTATTTGTTCTAAGGCTCAAGTGGACTGTGCTGAAGGTAAAGCGTTCGGCCATAGTCCTGCATTCCCCACTGAGGCAAATGAACCCGCTAAATAACTTCCTTCCACAGCGGCTGTGTAATTGAAACCAGAAAGTGAGAGAATTTGATAAATTGCTTGACCCGAAAGAATGTTAAGGTCATAAATTTTCATTGCGTGTTTTCCTCTCTTTTTAAAATTTTTATATATTGATTATATTTAGTATTTGCCTCAGAATTCAACATGCTTACAGATCATCGGTTGTGGCCCCAGGGGAAAAGCACAGTAAATCATCAATTAGTAGGGCAAGGGCCGTTCTCTTTTGTCTTCCAGACAGGGATGCCGGCTCGTTGGCCCTACAAGGACCGTCATAGAGGTGTCTTATATTTCAGAATTATTCCAACTTAGCACACAATTTGTTCTGGCATGGATGAAGTAAAATCTACAAGAGAGATTTTTCTCAGAAGAACGCTGCTCCGCTTCCATCCATTAAGAATGATGAACTGTTAAGAAACTGGCAATCCGTTTGCAGCAATCACACCCACATACCTTCCTCCACACACACACACCTAAAAGAAAAGAAGAAGAAGAAGAAGAAGAAGAAGAAGAAGAAGAAGAAGAAGAAGAAGAAGAAGAAGAAGAAGAAGAGGAGGAGGAGGAGGAGGAGGAGGAGGAGGAGGAGGAGGAGGAGGAGGAGGAGGAGGAGGAGGGAGGAGTGAGGAGGAGTGAGGAAGAAGAAGAAGAAGAAGAAGAAGAAGAAGAAGAAGAAGAAGAAGAAGAAGAAGAAGAAGAAGAAGAAGAAGAAGAAGAAATATGGTATTTAGCCACAAAGGGTGATCCTCATCTTTACAGTAGATGGAAAATGAACAATGGTGCTTCTGAAGACTGGTTTCAGCAAGCCTGCTTAGAAACCATTGAAACTTTAAACCTACGAATTGTCTTAATATGAAAATTTAAAAGTCATAAGAATAGTCCAAGCTCTACATTCTGTGTTGTAAAATAGACTAATATTCAGGTTATAGCAAAGTAGAAAATGTCTACACATCTTGCAGTAGTCTTTTAACTGTTTTTCTGAAAACACCGATGAACACGTTAGTCGGCATCCGCCTTCATCCACGTTTACGACTGAACCTGTGTGGACGGTTGACGGTAGTGACATAAAGCCGCTTGGGTAGATTTTTTTATAGCCTTCTTGTCCTTGATAAGAACTACTTATCTCTTGTGTACTTTCAAACTCAATTTGTGAAACCAGGCCACAAGGAAACAATACTGATGGGCCATTGAGATAATTTCTCTAATTTAAAATGACTCCCTCTCATTTGTTTTCAATTACTGAGTTGAGAGGCAGAGTTTGAAGCTGGTTCTCAACAACAACGCCTAGTGCTGTCTAAGAAGTACGTGTGAGTCTCGCCCTTCAACGTCTGAACCCCACACACCGAAACAGGCAACTTACACCAAGTCCCACCAAAGTGTCCAGTGAGGTGGAGGCTAAATACTTCCTGGTTTTTCAATAGAACTAATGAGCCAAGCTTGAGAGGAGTGTTTCTTTGTCAAAACTAAAGAAAGTTAAAATGGAGGACGTAGTCCATAGAAGAAAGAAATCCAAAATAGGATTTCCAAAACATGAAGTTGAAGGGGTTTTCCTTTTTTGTTTTTGAATCTTTTTTTGTTTTGTTTTGTTGTGTTTTGTTTTGTCTTAGTGATGCAGAGAAGTAACTGGTATTAGTTATTATAGTGTTATAATACTATTATAATAGTATTAGTATTATAATAAATACTAGTATTATAGTAAGTACTATAGCTGCTTAAAAAAATCCTGAAATCTGCCACCGTTAGGCAAGATTGTAATCTTCATATGTTATTACTTATATGTGCATACATATTCTCATAAGAATTCACCAACACATGGGATAGAGAGAAGGCTCAGCCATTAGAGGCTAAGCTTACCACCCAAAACATAAGGATTCACCAACACATTTTCTTCTTAAAGAAGAGGAAGGAGAATCCGAGATATACATATACATGATGTGCCTTTAATTATTGTATTTTTTTTTCAGTCCTAAAATGTGCTTTTCTTTCTCAGCGCTTAATTTTTTTGTTGCTGTTTCAAGACTGCCTCAAACAAACGAAATAAATAACTCCGTGCGTATATGTAAGCTTAAATAAAATATGAACAGAAAGTAGATTCAATCGCTAATATTTTTTGCAAACTAATGTTCAGCCGATGCAACTCAATTTTATTCAGCATCACATTAGTGTCATCATGGTAATGACTCGCCTTTATTCACTAACAGTTTGAGTCAGCACTTTGAGACATTTTCAAATTAGGTCAGACTGCACATTTGTGGCTGATACAAAGGTTGATTAAGAGAGCTATACAATTGTGAAGTGATGTGGTGTGAGCTGAATTAAGTTTTCCCTGATAGTTACGGGAAAGGAGAGGTACCGTAACTTAGCAGAAATAATGTGTGGACTCTCGGGGAATATATTTCCATGGAGAGCTTGAGGTATTTTTCATTTGCAATTTAACGAAGTTTTCTGTCTCTTATGGACCAATTCTATCACAGGACCTGGGACAGGAAGTGAGTAGCAGAAAGGATGTGAGAGGAAGACCTGATCCCCAGCTCTGAGTCTATAAAGTCAGCTTGTGCCTTTGTTTCCCTTTTGGTCATCTTAATATGGATCTATCCCCCCCTCTTCTAGACATTGTTTACGACTTTACTAAAACCAAAATGATACTGTATTAAGACCCAACCATTTACCTACAATTAAAGAACTCTTCGGCAACCCTTAATTGCTACGCAAACCAGATGGGAAAAAAAAATCCTCTATCACTATATAGTGATATTGGCATGATGAATCTGTGAACTCATCTAAAATTTGAAGGAGTGGGGATTTTTTTTTAATTTACCTAGTACTTTGAATAAATTGTAAAAATGACTCCAGAAAAGCAAGAATACCTTTTAACTGAGTTTAAAGATAATAATAATAATAATAATAATAATAATAATAATAATAAAAAGCTTAACTCTTAATCACTGGTTTGGTCAATTAAAAACAAAAGTATGGTTTTCAGAGGCCAAGAGCATGGCTAACTACTCTTCCAGAGGACCTGAGCTCAGTTTCCAGCAGCCCACGTTAGGCAGCTTACAACAGCCCGGAACTCCAGCTCCCACTAATCCAACACTTCGGCCTCCATGGGCTCCTACATTCACATGTGTATACCCACATACAGACACATAATTGAAAAATAAACATCGGACACTTAAAAAACAAATGGTTATTATTACACTATTCATGTCATCCTGCCCTCTCCATAGAGTAAGGAAGCCATGGGACACACACACACACACACACACACACACCTTGAAAGCTTTTATCTAGGAACCTTGATAAGGGCTTAAATGACACATAGTATTAAATCGAATGAGAGGTTCAGTTCTGAGTCCCCTGTGCTTTCTCCTGCACTTGAGTCCGCTTGTGTTCTTTGAGCCGATTGTTGAAGCATGTAATGTGACCAAGTCACATTTTGTCTCTCGAATTTGATCTATCAAATATCAGCTTCCCTGGCAGGTTTTGGTGCTAGTGTCTTACTGTACTCAAGCCCGAGCACAATAAGTTCCTGATGCTGTGTAACCTGCTTCTCCCTCCACACCTTACTTCTTCTTATGCCTAAACTTCTTTATACTTCAGAATTTTCAGTTCTGCTAAACCTGTTATCTTCATGATTGGGCAAAGTAAGGGGAAGGGGGTCTCCCGAAAAGGTGGTGGGGTTTTTGTGGGTTTGGTTTTGGTTTTTTAAATAAATGTTTCAGATTAGGAGCATGATGTCATATCTCCTATTTTGCTTCGTTGGCTTTTTTTTTTTTTTTTTTTTTTTTGTGGCTGCACTACAATGTTTAGAGGATCTTAAGTTTAGCTAACCCCACTCTCTTTGTTGTCCACAAACTGTAAATCGCTCTGCTCAGATCTGATTGTTCACGGTAAAATCGACAGTTATGAGTATCTTCAATGGAGTTTCCAGTGACCCAGATTAAAAGACAAGAACCCTTAATTCATAGTCTGCTAATTAATACTAGAGGCAATAGTGACACTATCTCTCAAGCCCAAACATTTTCATCTTGAACAAGCCCTTGGCATTTGCAATCACTTAATTTACATTTTCAAAAGGTCACTTGTGGTTCCAGTTGGAATGGATTGTATATTTTATTTATTTTGAAGTAGGCTAATCTGCCTTAGCATGGACAATGTCCCTCTTCCGTCACTGGCACAGCATCGTCATGCAAGGAACGGGTTAAAGCATTTTGAGTACTTGGTTAAACAGTTAGAGGAGTGCTCGCGTGTCTCCAACCTTTGACGTCATGGATGAGAAGAGCATGCAGTGAGCACATGTTGATCAGCAGTTGGATTTTTATTTTCACTTTGCGGAATGGAATCAGCAACATTCCAAGAGTCAACGTGGCTTCTGATGCTCTGGCACAGAGTGATTAAGTGAGGTTGAATCTCATTTTATATGATAATAGCGTATTGGTAATCTCTGCAGCATATCCGATTTAACAAGTTTATTCCCTGCTCAAAAAGTCTTCCCTATTAGTGGAAGGGGATACCCCCTCCATTCGGCACAGGGCTGGCTTAATTGGGCTTGGGTGCATTGTGTGTAATTAGTCCCCTTTTCTAATATTTCACCTATAATTACACAAGAAACAGTCTGCTTAAATTTCATAAAGTTGGTGAAGGAAAGTCTTGAAAAAACATGAGCGTTTCATGTCTACTATCTCCCAGCCCTACTAGGGAGCCTGAATAAGAACAATGTAGCCCATGTGAGTCCGCTGGGGAAGGGAGGGACGCGAGAGCTAGAAGCAAAAATTATTCTCCCCATTCCCCCATCTTGCCTGACAAGTTAGTGGCAGATCTGTTTGGGAGATGCCAGAGAAAATCCCCTAAGTGCAAGGTGCTCGCACTCCCTGCGACGATCCACCTTCAAGATTTTGGATGCTAGGGGATTATGGCATGAAATTTGACGTGTCCCCACCCTCCATGACTCCTTTTCCTAACAACCACAGCCCTGCTAGATAAGCCTGTTCCAAATACCAGAGGGACTCAAGACAAGGATCTAGAGATAAAGCTGAGGAAGAGATGGAAACTGGATGGGGGGGGGGGGGGGCGTGTCTTAGTCAGGGCTCCTATTCCTGTATAAACATGACCAAGAAGCAAGCTGGCGAGAAAAGGGTTTATTCAGCTTACACTTCCACATTGCTGTTCATCACCAGAGGAAGTCAGGACTGGAACTCAAGCAGGTCAAGAAGCAGGAGCTGATGCAGAGGCCATGGAGAGGTGTTACTGGCTTGCTTCCCCTGGCTTGCTCAACTTGCTTTCTTATGGAACCCAGGACTACCAGACCAGGGACGGTACCACCCACAAGGAGCTGGGCCCTCCCCCTTGACCATTAATTGAGAAAATGCCTCACAGCTGGATTTCATGGAGGCATTTCCTCAAAGGAGGCTCTTTTCTCTGTGATAACTCCAGCTTGTGTCAAGTTGACACACAAAACCAGCCAGTACAGGCCATGAGCACACCAAGAGTCTGGAGACGTGCTGTGAACCCCTGGGCAGACAGAGAGCATGTGGCAAGTTCTGGGACCACAGCGGAATGTTGCCATTGTAAGAGTCATCCCTGTGCAGATTGCAGAATAAGTAGTCAATGTGCTAGACATTTTCGTTCCTCTCTTCTTCCCCATTCTCCTCTTCTTCCCCATCCTCTTCTTCCCCATCCTCTCTTCTTCTTCCTCCTCCTCTTCTGTCTTCTTCCTAAGCAGCGTCTCATCTGCAGAAACCTGTGTTGAAGGCAAATAGCCCTCGGCAGCCCTGAAGAGTAAAGAGAGGTTGATCACGTGGCTAGGAGCAAACGGATCAATAACTGCCACAGACCCCCTCTCTACAGTCTTAATTAAGACATTTGTGTGGCGATGGCATTTCAAACAGACCCCGGTGTGACTACAGGATAAGAAAATTGTGTCTTTGTTTTGTTTATTTTGTTTTCGAATTCCTAAGGCACTATACCAAAGAGGAGCAACTAAGAAAATGGCAACCATGTTGAAAATAAACACTCAAATGAACTCAAACTATTTTAGCTGAGTGAACAAAAAGCAAACAACAACAACAAAACTTTCAGAGCTTAAAAGCTAGCAGCCAGCTTTCTCTAAACCCTTAAAGTCACTTGCCAAAATAGAATGTGTCATTGTCTGCATCGGCATACCCCATGAGGCACAGAGTAAGGCACAATTGGGAGGGTCCAGTGACTGTGGCTTCCCTTAGCTTTGAATCTGAGCTTTCTGGTTTGTTAGGGGAAGCATTGCAATAAGGTAACTGAAGAGCAATAGGCTGTCTACCCTTCAGGCTTCTAATCGCCGCATGGTTTTCTTCTTAGTCGTCAGAGAAACAGTGTAAAGAGATGCCTTTAGTTTGTCCTAATGTTCATATCCTTTATTCTCCCTTCACCCCAGCTAATACTAGTGTCTGAGCTCTGGAGCAGTGCCCACTCCACTGTGAAAGCCCACCAACACGTCCTGCTACCTCTTGATGTAGCCACAGCACCTGCCTTTTTAAATGAACAATGTGGCTGAACGAGATCTGCATTGGCTGTTGCAAAATGAAGACTTTTATACATTGACAGCCCCCCTTGTACACACACACACACACACACACACACACACACACGCACTCCTTTTGACCAGATCCACATCACTTGGAAAGAGAAAGGCCAAGAGGAAATTACTGCTGCTTTAGACAGCAGCATAAATTTTCTTCCTATTTTTAACCTAGCTTTTAATTTAATAAGTTTTATGACCCTTATATTAAGTACATATGTTTTACAAGACATTGTGTCCCCTGAGTCACCCTGAATTTGCTCTACTGTACCCGCGTTAAATGAAGGAATACCCGGATTCTGACTTCATGTCACCCTGTGTTTGATCCTCACGATATGCCAGGTACCCTTCACAAACGGAGAGGGTGCCACTCAAAAGTCATGTAGAGGTCAGCACAGACTGTCGCTGTACATGAGAGGATCTAATGAAACGTCGTAAATGAATTGCAGTATTTTACATTTCAACTTTCTCTCCTATGGCTTTCACAGGAACAACTGAGGACAGGATAAATACTAGAACTGGTTTCCGGTCTTGACAACTGTCAGCGAAGCATAAACAAATCCTTCATGCATTTGTTCTATTAGTCAACACAAAGGTATCCCCCACCCCCAACCCCAGGGAGAAAAATACTAAAGATTCAAAAAGACAACCATGTCTCTTCGGAAATGTAAAATGTCATCAGTTTTCTTATGTGAAACAATCTATCATCATCTGTCTACAGACATTTGAAAAATATCACGGTTTTGTTTGGATGTAAAGAAGCTTTGCTATCCCAACAAGAAGTTGTTCTAAATAACTCAAGAGTAACTCAGGACAAAAATGCTGAACCATTGCAAGATGGAGAAAACCACCCACAGTCTTTGTGTGGAGGAGGCTCTCCTGGGTTGTATGTGGTAGGGGCTGGGATCAGGACTAGCAATGCAGAGGTGTGGCTTAGTCTACAATTGTGTTGTACCAACCTCGCATTGGCAATGAAGAATCTTGTTGTTTTTTTTAAAATTATGAGAATGTATTAGATCTTTACAAAATAAAGGTGCTATGGGTTAGGTTAATATTCAACTAGAAAAGATAATAGTTGTTTTATAAGATGCTTTTAAGTTAGCTAATTCAATTCTGGTTTTTAAAGGGGGCTTTTCTACACATGCCAACGTTTACTAAATCAACAAGCTACTAAAGGAGCATTTTTGGTCAGTGGATTAAGCCTAAATCTAGCTCAAGCTGGGAAGACTCATATCATTCCAGTTTCTGTGCCAGATCATAGAACTCTGTGCACCTTTGTTTACTGACGGATGAAATCCAACTCAAGAAGCCAGCAATTTCTCTTCTATTCACTTTGTTGACTTTTGCCCCACTCCAGTGACTTTGAACAGCATGGTCTCAAAGTATAGCTAGTTACTTGTAGGACCTCCCTCAGAACTCTACACGGCAATAGATTTTCATTTCACAGCCGTGAGTAGATCCAGCATTGATCTGTTGCCTGTGGTTTTATTGTTAGGGGAAAACATCCATTATTTTCAAAAGAGAAAAAAAGATCTCAGCCTGTCTACGTTTCATTTCAGAATGGGTATGACCCAGATATTAGACCTAAATAAAGCCCATTTCAATATCTGACACCTTGCACACTATTTGCATTTAAGAGGCTTTCTGTTGGGGGCTTTGGGAAAGAATGTTAGAGTCTTCGAAATCTAGAAAGTCTTCGTTCGCTCAACTAAGTTACGACCATACTGCTGAGAAATACAGGATGAGCTAGAATGTGGCATCAGGCTCCACAAAAACTAGGGCTGGCCATTTTAACCGTAAGAGAGAACTCCTGGTCACCTCCCAAGGGGCAAATTGATGTCAAGTTCTGCTGCCTGTCAGGATTAAGTGCCTGTTTGCTTTTTCACTAACATGTGGTTTGAGAACAAAGCAGCTCAAATCTCCTCAGTCCTAACAAAGCATCTCAAATTGCTGAGTAAAATTCCTTAATCCCCCATCTTAATCTGAAAACACCAGCAGCATGTGGAACACCCTGCACTCTTTCTGTGCTGCTCTCCTCCCCACCCACCCCACCTTCACCATCCCTGCCCACCCACCCCACCTTCACCATCCCTGCCCACCCACCCCACCTTCACCATCCCTGCCCACCCACCCCTCCTCCAGCCCGACACTCCTGATGCATGATGCCACAGCAGAGTAACAGCAAGATGGAAATTTACATAAGCTCATCCAAGATCTGCCTGACTGGCTCCAGATATATGCTATATATTATATACCATACACACACACACACACACACACACACACACACACACACACATATATTGTACTATATACATACTATATATGTGGGTGGGTGCAGGTGTGGATATATGTAGAGAGCTGCGACCTGCCGCGCCTCAAAGATGGCGCTGGTTTCCGCCTTCCACTCTCCCAACGGTGAGCGCTCCTTGCAGTAAACAAGTCCTTATTTGGCTATGTCTGCCTGGCCCGCTAGCTTCCGCATAGTGACAGCCTATCTACATGACCCACGTGGCTTGCTAGGACTGGCCAGTGCTAGCTATTTAAGTGTGGTGCAGGGCGTTCCCTGGGGAGAGAGAGCCAGAAGATTGAATCAAGGTTCCTGAATAAAACTGCTTGAAGAAGATCTCCTGTGGTCCTGTCTTCCTTGCTGGTCGAGGTTGGGCGCGGCAGATATATACATATATATACATATATATGCATTTTATGCTATAGCTATTTCATTTAAAGATTGAAAGGAAAATAGAAAAAAAGCCAACGGGTCCACTAGCTATGTTCATAGGTCCTTGAGGTTATAACATATAGAACTACTATATGTGTCATATGTTGTTTTGTTTTCTCAAGGCAGGGTTTCTGTGTGTAGCTCTGGCTGTCCTGGAACTATCTCCATAGACCAGGCTAATATCAAAACTCATAAATATCCTCCCAAGTTCTGGGCCTTGTTTTTTGGTTTGTTGTTGCTGTTGCTAGTGTGTGCCTCCTTGCCCCGCTCGTGGCTCATGTCGTACATCTTTAGACGTATGTTTTAATTGCTGTTTGAAGAGATTCGTAACCTCCAAATTAAAAACTAGAAAAATATAGCAATTTAGCAAAAGACTTTAGAATAATTCTACAGAAAAGAGGAAAAAGTAAACCAACTTCATGTGCTGAAATTATGAAAACAGTCTTTGCTAATGTATGGTGAAAGGATATGCAATTGGAAAGCATTTCTCAGGGTTTCTGTATGTTTTTTTTTACATATTAAAGATCAAAACTTTACAGCTTTCTCTGTATTCTTCCCACTGAACAGAGTTGTACAAGTTTGCAAAATGTCGATTATGCAAAGAAAATTATATAAAACCTTACTCTTTTCTCACTAAAAGTATCCTTATGGTTCCAATACTTAATTTGAGTTTTCCTGACCAATTTGACTTGAAAATAGAATTAAATCCTCCTCCTTTAGGGAATATTTGAGGCAGTTACCACATTGAGTTTAGATGTGTGAGAAAGCAATGGTGATTTTATTTTTCTGTATTCCTATAATAGTGCTGAGCAAGATTCACCATAATAGATAGATAAAGAAATAAAAATTAAAATAATAAATTAGATAAAGAATAATAGATAAAGAATAATAATGATAGACATAATAGTAGGTAAGTTTAGAAAACTCTACATCATCATTGTCATGAAAAAAGTCGCTATAATGTCAATTTCAAAGCGGGACCAAAACAGTTTGCTTTCAGCCATTCTCCATTTCCTTAACTGAACACAAGAGAATTATATTAGTTACCACTGACTGGAATGGTCAAAATACCCGAGAAAGCACACTGAAGGTGGGAAGACGTATTCTTCACCCTGGCTTCTGGATCAGTGATCATGTGTGTCTCTGTGCTTGAGTAGGACATCATAGATGCTCTATGGATGTGGTAGATCACATCTAATTTATTTATCTCATTACTGACAGGAAGCAGCAAGTGGAGAGAGGGGAGTGGGAGTCTAGAACTTTCAAAGGCATACCACCATTCACTGCCCTGGTTTGGCCTCGCCTTCCAAAACGTCCACCATTCCCTGAGGTAGTACTGGCCCTCAGCCTAAGAGCCTAGTGTAGAATGTGTGTCATTGAGAAATAGTCTCAGAGGTTGTAAGCAATAAAGACAAACTTCCTCATTGCTCAGCGCCTATAAGAAGTCCCCCATGTTACATTCAGTACTATCATGTCCCCCATTTTCTTCTCAACTTTTCTATTTTCTACACCTTGGGTAAAGGAAAAGAGCAGAGACAAAAGGAGTACATGCATCCACCCTCGTTCTAGAGAAAGCCTACATTAGCAACCATCTTCCTAAGCCTTTTAAAATCTGTATCTATGTTTTGTGTGCATGTATGTCTATGCACAACAAATACCCACTACTCACGAAGACCAGAAGGGGGTGTCAGAGGCTTCGGTAATTAGAGACTTTGCAATTGCCCCGTGGGTGCTAGGATTCAAACCCAGGTCCTCTGGAAGAGCAGCCAGTGCTCTTAATGGCTGAGCATCTTTCCAGACCACTTTAACTTAACTTTCTACTTTTAAAAGCAAATGGAATTCAGGTCAAGACATCTTTTTTTCCCAGTAAAGCCCTAATTCTTATGAAATAACCTTTTCTACATAGTAGAAAAGAACTTTCCTCTCAACTCAGAAATGATTACTCTTTAAAAGGTTAGACTTTCTTCCTTTCCTTCTTTCTTTCCTTCTTTCTTTCTTTCTTTCTTTCTTTCTTTCAGTTTGCTCTCTGTTGTTAGATGTCAGGAGAAGGAGAGGAATCTGGGCAGTTACTGCAGTTCCCAATCCATCAACCCTCAAACATGAACCTGTACACCTCAAGCCAATATTGGAGGCAATGCCCTTGGATGACCTAAAAGAGCAACAATCCAGAAATGTCTTATGGTACAATGGAAAGAGCACAGCACACTGTCAAGCTCTCTATGGTTGAACTCAAGTTCTGATCCCTGTGTGATCCTAAATTCATCATTGCCCATGTTCTTGCATTTCCCCTGCAAACTGAGAATAATGGTCAGAGTAAATAACGGGAATATTGAATTAGGAGACAGTACTACAATGCCACCTGACATTGGATATTTAGTATATCAGTGTTGGTGTTTTCATTCTGTTTGGGTTATACAAGCTTAGCATCTTCTTGACCACGTGTCATGAAGGTTTCTACAAAGGCTAATCCTTGAAGTAGAATATGGCAAGCTCTACCACTCCACATCACCATGTTTTAAATGTTTGGAAGAGACTCATACCTTCTCCAGTAATAACTCTCCCACATAAGTCATACTGTAACTGAAAGATCTTAGAGACAGTCTCCAGTTGTATGACCATGAGGTTAGGCCCCAAACCCAGTACTCCTACTCACTTTCTAATATCTCACAAATATAACTGATCTTAGATCCAAACAATGCTTCTAAAAGGATGTTTGCTGATACAACCAACCAGGAGAAATGTACATGTGAATCAATTTATGTATAAATGAATCAATTAAGCTTTTAGAAGATATTGTATGAATGGCAGTACTGTCCCTGTCCAGAACATATTTTCAAAGACAGTTTCTCTTATCAGGTTTACATATAAACAAAAGCAGCTCATGAGACACAGTTCTATAACACAAAGTATCCTAGCACAACTGCCCAGAGAGCACAACTCCTAAACTCTTTATAAAGCCTCTTTAAGCAGTGTTGAGGTAGTTCTTAACCATATGGAGACGAGCATGGGGACGACTACTCCACCACTTCAGCCATTGTATAATGAGGCTGCAGTCTTTGGAACAGTTTAAATATCAAGAAAAGAAAGAAAACTTGGAAATAATCTACAGACCTAATCAGTAGCCATCGGCGATCCAATTGTGAAAACTTATTCTCTGTGTATATTTTTATGTGTTAGTTGGTGGCATTCCTGCACTATTCTTCAACACAAAGCATAAATTACAGGATCCGACGTGCTTTCACCTGAGAGAACATATCTATTTGTTTTGCACACAAAGCAAGAGACAGCACACAAAAACGTAAGTAGGGTCATCTGTTTAGAGAATTCATCTTTTTCGTTATTTTTCCGTTCTTCCATCTATGTTTTATTTTTATTACTTAAACACAAGCCATATTGCTAGTTCTACACTTTTTTGTCTGGATAGAAGATACCTTTTTAATGTTAATTAGTTTTCGGTTACAAAGAAATCTGAATACAGCAACAAACATTCCAACCCCCCTAAAAAAACTCACATGAATCAATACATAAATATATCCAACCCACACAAACATAAATATAGAAATAGAACTACCGGTAGTCGTCTCCCATCACTAATGATGAGATCTATCATACAATAGTTCTGAAACTTCACAGAGCATGAAAATCTTCTGAAGCATTTGATAAGGCACCAACTGCCAAACTCACAAAATCTCTGACGCAATAGGGCTGCTCTGGGACTTAAACACCAGCGTTTCTTGCAAGTTCCCAGAAGCTGTTTGCTCCCACTGTTCAGAGACCACTTGGGCAATGCTAACACACGTGTGCTATCTTGCCAGGATAGTGAGTCTAAGCACAGTTAGATCAGCCCATGCCCCATTCAGGTGTGCTCTGTGCTACTCTGGGAAGAGTATGAGCAGCTGGTTTCTCTCTTCACAAGAGAAGAGAGAGAAAATGGAATTAGCCTGCAGATGAATGATTTAAGTTTCTCTGGAGGGAAGAATGCTTGTACAAGGGTTATTAAGCACAGAGATGGACTAAGAGGGTTACCAAGAGGACACTTCAATGATCTATGTCCCCAGAGGTTTGCAAAAATGTTCAGGTCTTGGGTTTCGGGAAAGGAAAAAAGATTGTGTGTGGGATCCACTCATTTTTCAGGTGGATCCAAATCTATTCTACGACCATTGGGGAAGTAGGATAAGAAGGTTTTATTTCCAGCCTCCCACCTTGAGTTATAAGGAAATGTTTCATGTTTCCTCTCACTTGAGTAGCCGAAAATAATTTCACTTACACCTTCTCCTCAAAGCAGAACAAATCAGCCTTCTGACAATCTACTTCCTGTATCAAAAGACACCAAAATAAGAGTTGACAGCTACCTCACCAGACAAAAAAACCCAGATTTCAACTCAGCAACACGCCCAACAGCCACTTTCTCCTGGATCAAAATGTTCATGGAAACCTGATGGAAAATGAAAATGATATTAGTTAGGTAGCCAACAAAAGAAGTCTTTAGATAAGGTCAACTTCCAGCTCATTTCATACTTTGGATATAAAACAAGACACAGTGTATAACTCATTATCACTGTCCTCACTAGACACCCACACTTCCCTATGCTTCCCTCCAAGGACCTTGGAACACTGACCCACCAGAGACTCCACCATTATAAGAGCTCTTTTCCTCTGCCAAATCTTCTTGTGCTTTGCTGTTCTCTCTCTCTCTCTCTCTCTCTCTCTCTCTCTCTCTCTCTCTCTCTCTCTATCTCTCTATCTCTCTCTCTCTCTCATAACACAGAGTATTCATAAATTTGGGAAACTGTATTATCTATCTTTCTAAGTCTGCCTTAGTTCTCTGAAATGATTATTTTCAATTACATTCATTTCCCAGCAAGCGGCATAATTTCATTCTTATTTAAGACTAAATAAACTCTACCACATATGTAGATAACTAATTTACTATTGACAGATACGTAGACTGATTCTCTAACTTGACTTTTGTGACCAACACTGTAGTAAACTTGGGTGTGAAGGAATCTTTGTGGTGTTGGACCTTGAATACTTTAGGGAAATACCCCACAGTGTCCATACAGTTATCTCTACTTTTTTTTGGGGACCATTCATATTGATTTCCATAGCAGCTGCAACAATTTACAATTCCACCAGCAGTCTGCCCATTTATCTAATTTTGGGGGGTTGGGTGTTTAGTTTGGGGACACATTATATAATGTAGATAATTCTAGATATTACCATCCAGTCTGATATATGTGTAGCAATGATTTCCTACAATTCTTCAGGCCACCTTTCCTCTTGCATAGGTATTTTCTTTGCTAGGCAGAAGCTTTTCAATCTCATGATCTTTTTTTTTTTGTTGTTGTTGTTTTTGTTTTTTGGTTTGCCTGAACAGGTCTTATGCATAAAGTCCTGACCTCTGCCTATATTTTGAAGTTTCTCCTGCCTGTTCACTCTGGTTTTACATTAATGTCTTTGATCTGTTTTGAATTGTTTGTACAGGATGAAAGACATGGAACCCGTTTCATTCTTCTTCAGGTCGATATCCAGTCCTCCCAGTACTGCTTACTAAAGAGGCTGTCTTCCCCATCCCATCCACGAATATTTTTAGCATCATTGTCAAATTTCAGAAGATTTTTGTTGTATGGATTTAATTCTGGGTCCTGTATATTATTTTATTAATTGATGTGTCTTTGGTTGCAGACCACACTGCTACTACACTTGTACAGTATAACCTGAAGCTAGATGTGTATGACAGCTCCACTCCACCATTGTTCTTTCTGTTTAGGAAAGCATTCGCAACATTGTGTGTATATGTATAAAATATTTATTTCCTAGTTCAGTAAAGAATGTCACTGAAATTTAATCAGAGTTCACTTTACGTAACAGCTACTTTGTTTAGATAAATTCTACTGATCCATAAATCCAAGATGAAGGTCTTTTTATGTTCTAGTGTCTTCTTCAGTTATAGTCCTCGAGATTTTATGTTTTTCCCTGTAGCGATCATTTCTCTTGTGTGGGTTTGCTCATAGGCATTATTTTAAAGCTGTTGTAACTGGGATTATTTTCACTGATTTTTTTTTTAACCCCCGGAGCTGGGGACCGAACCCAGGGCCTTGTGCTTGCTAGGCAAGCGCTTTACCACTGAGCTAACTCCCCAACCCCTCACTGATTCTTTTTTTCAGCATATTTGTTATTAATATGCGGGAATGCAGGTGATTTTTGTATGTTGATTTTGAACTCTTCTACCTTCCTGGAAGTATTTATTAGCTCTCAAAGTTATCTGGCAAATTATTTAGTATCTCTCATTTCTAGGACTATAGAGCTAAAAATTAAGAATAATTTCACTTCTTTTTTTTTTTCTTACATGTATTCCTTTTTATATCTTTTTCTTGTCTTATTTCTTTAGGAAAGGTTCTAAGCATTCTGCTGGTTCAGAGCAAAGAGAGAGTGTATTGTAGACCTTAGAAGAAAGGCTCCCAGTTTTCCCATTAGAATTATGTCAGTTACAGGCTTGTTGTGCATACCATTATGTTGAGGTAGATTTATTCTGCCCCTTGCTTCTTTGGAGTTTCTATCACGAAGGGATATTGGACTCGATCAAATGTTTTCTACTGAAATCATAATGTGATTTCTGTCCCTGAATCCATTAATGTAATGCATTTATGGATTTGCATATGTTGAACGATCCTTTAACCCCCCTGAAATGAAGCCCACTTGACAAGGTTTTGACTGGCCTTCTTGCTATGTAGTTTTATTTAGCCTGTAAGTAGTTTCTGCACTTCTGTGTGTGGTGCCATCTGCTTTTAATTTCAAGGAAGTATTGTCTTTATAATGAGTTTGGGAGCATTGTTTCCCTTTCTATATTATGATTTGGGAAACATTAGTGTTAGCTTTTCCTTGACAATCTGGTAGAACTCAGCAGTGACTCAATCTAAGCCTTGAGAGACTTTTCATTGTTGCTTTGATTTCATTATTTATAAGAGATCTGTTTGTTTATACCCTCTTGGTTTAATTTTGGTAGGTCACATGTATCTATAAATTGATCCACTTCTTTTAGATTTTTTTTACTTTATTTGAGCATGGGCTTTAAAGTATGCTCTAATTGTCCTCTGAATTACATTGGTAATGAGGCCCTTCTCATCTCTAATTTTATTGCTGTGTATCTTATCTGTCCTTTACTGGGTAGTGTGATGAAGGGGTTTACCAATTTTATTTATCTTCTAAAAGAGCCAACTCTTGGCTTCATTCATTACTTGCATTGTTCATTTTTATTTTGTTATTTTTCTGCCTTGAGGTTTTATTATTTCTTTTTGCATATAGTCTCACAATTGGGTTTGTTCTTGTTTTTCTAAAACTTTGAGTTAGGTCATGAAATTATTTATTTGAGATTTCTTTGGTGCTTTTTGGTTTTGTTTATATATTTGTTTGTTTTCAAGACGTGATCTCATTATGTATCTCTGGCTGTCATGGAACTCATGATGTAGACCAAGCTGCCCTTGAACACACAGAGATCTGCCTGCCTCTGCCCGGTGAGTGTTAAGATCAAAGGCATGCACCATAGTAACCAGCTTCTTTGGTTTTTTTAATGTCGATATTTACTGTTATAAATTTCCCTTTCAGACTCTCTTTTGCCATATCCCATAAGTTCCAATATCTTACATTTTCAGCTTCAATAAATTATAAGGATTACTTGTTTTTCACCTTTGTTTCTTTAATGAAACACTTATCACCCATAGTGTTGTTCAATCTCCATGACTTGTAATTTTCTGTAGGTGACTTTTAATGCTGATTTCTAACTTTATCATATAGATAGATAGATAGATAGATAGATAGATAGATGATAGATAGATAGATGATAGATAGATAGATGATTGATGATAGATAGATAGATAGATAGATGATAGATAGATAGATAGATAGATAGATAGATGATAGATAGATAGATGATAGATAGATAGATAGATAGATGATTGATGATAGATAGATAGATAGATAGATAGATAGATAGATAGATAGATAGATAGATAGAGATAGATTCCAATTCTCTTGCATTAAGACTTGCTGTGTGTCCTTAAAAGTATTTCTACTTTTACAGAAACTTTTACATATTGTCAAGAACAATATGTAGTCTGTGATGTATGAGCGAATGTTCTGCAGATACCTGTTAAATCCATTTGATCGATAATGCTATTTAATTCTGATGTGTGGTGTTTTTGTCTGAATGTTCCATTGGTTGGAATGGAGCATTGAAGTGACACACTAGTATTGTATTAAGGTCAGTCTGTGTCTGCATATCCAGTCATGTTTGTTTTGGGAAACTGAGTATACTAACGAGTTGGTGCATATACAGTTAGAATTTAAAATACTCTCAGTAGATTATCCCTTAATCAATATGGAGCTACCTTTGTTTCTTCTGACTGATTTCAACATTTCATTGTTCTTTCTTATTATGTTTTAGCAATGGTTCATTATGGAATATTTCTTACTATATATTTTTCAATATTAATATATGTATTCTTTACCTCTGTTTCCAGCTCATTCTGTGAAAAGAACTGGAAAGGCCTCAGAGATCTTCTAATTGGCTTGCCTTTGTGTGATGATAAAACTAAGGGTCAAAACACCAGGTGATTCAAATGCCCCAAATTAGCACTTTCAAATGTAAAACCAAGAATCTATTTTTCCTCTCCCTGCTACCCTAAAAGAAAGTTTAATGGCTTTTGGATAATTGTTGCATGCAAAATGTGTTTGAATTGTAACATTTCCAGGAATTATTTTATCTACAAGTGAAGGAAAGCCAGTTCTGGAAAAACTCAGCAGAGCAAGGTAGCACTGAATTGTGCAACTAAAGACTCAGCCTCAGACATTCTGGGCATGAGATCAGAACTTTCGTTGGTTTCCTGATTCTTCTGTGAACTGACTTCATTGATCAATTCTCCCTTCTTTACAGAGTCAGGCTAACACTGCAGAAGGACGTTAATAATTAGAACTGGGCCACATTGAAGATGTGCACCATGTACAAAGTGAAGGGTTTGATCTTCTCACTCAGCAAGAATTCTGAAAGTCATAAAACAAGATTGGCACAGACACCTGAGCCAGCCTCCATAATCCAAAGTCTTTCCAGTTTCTACTGCATCATTCCTAACCAACTTAAGATTAGCCCTTGCCGTCTCAGGAAAAAGGAAAGTGAACTGTGGAAGATCAAAATCACTTCTTAACTGAGTTTGACCTTTTTTGTTAGGACAATGGTGTGTCACACCATAGATTTCCACTTGGATGTGATTGACTGTAAATGGAGAGCTGCATTATGCTTGGTGGATTTGAACTTCAGTATACATAGTGTGTATCTGGGTATGTGTATCTGTGTATATGTATATGTGTATATGTATATGTATATGAGTATGTGTGTGTATATATAGATAAACTTGAAGAATGGCAGTGGGTATACTATATATATATATATATATATATATATATATATATATATATATATATACTTCTCCTTCAAAGGGAATAAGGGAATAACTGAAAAATAGATATTGAACTGACAATCTGTCTCCTATGAAGGCATTGTTGTACTTTTTTTCCAATTAGATAAATTCTGGGGAAAGGCATTAGCGGCTTAGTTGGTTTACATGGTCTCTGTGTTCTCCTCAGCATGAGGAGGTTTGGGGTATTATAATTCATAGCCCCAAGTAGAATCCAGTAGACAAAGATGTCCACTCTAAGGAAGAAACATGATTGTGAGAACAATGGATAAGCTGTTTGACGTGCTAAAAAAAAAAAAGCTATGGAGTCCAAACAGCATGAAGTGTAACTGGTCAACAGCTTTGAAAAGCATCAACTCCTAGTGGGAGCACCAGTAGAAGGGGAAGCCCTGGGTCCTGCTAAGACTGAACCCCCAGTGAACTAGACTGTTGGGGGGAGGGCGGCAATGGGGGGATGGTTGGGAGGGGAACACCCATGGGGAAGGGGAGCGGGGAGGGGGATGTTTACCCGGAAACCAAAGAATTATTATTACGTATTAAATAAATTAAAAAAAAATTAAAAAAAAAAAGAAAAGCATCAACAATTTCATCTGATGGCACGCACAACATTTTCTACATCCCCAGGGAACTGCAGTTAAAGGCAAATTCCAAATATGAAGAATATAAGGCAGTACGCCCATTTGTCAGGGGCATCATTTCATTGCCTGTGGGTGAGTAATAGGCCAAGGCTGGGGATCCAGTGGCTCATCCGGCGGTATCTTCAATCATGTTAATTAAATTAATATGACCCACACTAATGAAAACCACAGAATCCTATTTTGGTTTCTATCAGCACATGCATTCTGATAATTTAGTCCTGTCAGATGGTGCACCCTGTCCCCGAAGAGACTCCGTGCTCACCCTGTCCCCCCCAAGAGACTCCGTGCTCTTGAAATCATACTAAAGCATTTTCTACACCAGCCTAACAAAGAAAATAAATTTAATTTCACATGAGGAGTAAAGCAGATCAAGAATTAGAGCATCCTGTCTTCTCTTTCCAGGTCCTAGCTCTCATTCTTCTTTGACGTGTTTTCCAAATGATTAGTCACACGAGAAAATACTTAAATGACCATATCATAAGGTAAAAGATTTATAGCCCAAATTACATTAAACAAATTCAGTATGCTGTGCATATGGAAATTAGAAGCCTTCAAATTATATTTGAGGCAGTAAAGGCTGTCTTGAAACACATAGTTTCCGTTTGCAACAGTGTTCTTTTCTTTCCCCTATGTGTGCAGCGGCAGATTTTTCAGAGTATCCAAGTTAAAATGAATGACTTAGTCCTTGGGTCAGAGAAATAATGGGTTACTGGCATAATTAATTTTATGTTTAATTACTATAGAATGAAACAATTCAACAATATCCAATCAATCCTCAGAATGACAGACCAGAAGGTCAGCAGTTGCTAAGTCAATTGTTTTGAAAGAAAAATTTATGTCAGGTTCCCTTTTATGTGCTATGGAAAGAAATTGGATAAAAGTGGCCAAGCAAACATTAATTAATTGTATAAATATAATCTGGATGTCATGCTAAATCACACAGGCAGGGAGACAGTTCTCAATACAGAAGACACGTATCTACTATGAGGGTTTTGCCCTGCCCCCATTTCTATGTTGTCTACCGCTAAAAGCCTTGGAATCAAATAGTAACATCTCTCAAATTATTTCTTTCTAAAGTTTGAGTTGACAACCCTTGGAAAGGGGTTATGGTTCCAGTCCATTTCCTTCCATGGCCACTCATCATCGTGGAGACTCGGACTTATTGACCTCCCACCCTCCTCCTCTTTGGCTTCCCATTAATAGCAGAAAGGGAATTCAAAGTGTTTCCCGGCATAATTCTTCTAGTCACTGGATTGATCAGCCTACATGACTCGTGGGTGCAGAAAGAGGCCCATGTTACACACTTACAAATGTTCCAGTGTTTAATGCATTAAATACTCACTCATTTGACTCAGAAAATTTTCACCATTACATCTGCTGAAGCGGCCTGCATCAACCAGTACCACCCTCCTTTTGCCTTGGGATAATCTTTTTGCCTCTGTTACAATCATTGTCAGAGCTGTGACCAAAATACCCAAACATTCTTCTCAATATTCCCTTTCTCAAACCAGAACATGAAGGGTTCATGGTGGGAACCTGTTTTTGCACTCTGCACTTGGTTTGCAGGGAAGAAAGTCTGGAGTCCCTTCTATCCCATCCACCAGACCTTGAAGACACCTTTGAGAAGTGTGGGAGTAGGATGGGATAAAATTAAAATGAGTGTAGCTGAAGTCCCTGGTAGGGTGCTTGAGTTGAGAATGCAAGGGACATTACCAAGGAGCTAAACATGTCCTGGAGTTTTTGTTTGTTTGTTTCTTTGTTTGTTTGTTTAGTTGGTTGGTTGGGTGGATGGGTGGGTGGGTGGATGTGTTTTGCGGATCCTCAGAATGTTGGTCAGAGAGAGAGGTTCAAGGGGGAGAGGGGGGAACTCATTGGTCTTTATAATTTGTAACCTTTTTAAGAAATAGAGCCTTGTTGTTCAGTCCTAGCTGGCCTTAGGTGATAATCCTCCTGCCTTTACCTTCTGAGTGCTGTCACAATGCACAAGTCACTTTAGACCTCCTGCCACTGTAACACTGCTGGTTACACACTTTTCTCTGTATAGGTGTACATTCAGAAGAGATACTCAACAATTACAACTTTGAAGTAAGATCCTAATTTTCTAATGCATAGAGTTCATCTCGGAGATGAGAGTAAGTATTTCTCTAAGAGAAACTGTCATAGAAATGTATATATTCCGGCTGCTTCTTCCTGCAGCGATGAAGAATTTTCACATATGCTAAATTGATCTGCAAGCGTTGTAACCAGATTCAACCAAGAACCTTTGTTCATTGGTCTGCTAGTGGCACGACCTACTTTGAAGCTATGTGTTTAACAGTGTTTACTCATGAAAAGCTAGAATAGCCTTCATCTACATGGAAACTAGATATTGTAGTCAAAATATGTGTGTGTGTGCTGGCCCTGATAGGGCATTTTCTAAACCAACATCAGATCACCCAAGATGCCAAGAACCAATAAGAGTCTCAAAGCACTTGTTTTTCTTGTGTCACTATGAATTATTTAATGAAACAATATGGTTAAATACCTTTAATCGTGGAGAAACTTTGATAGCCAATGTCCGATCTTCAGAATAGTCTGTGAATTATTTCTTTCAGTATAGAGACTGCTCTCAGTAATAGATGGCTTGTTACTCTGGAGTAATGTTCTCAAAACTCCAGGTTGAGATCTAGACTTTGAGAGTAAGGCTTCTAAACACTCTGGAAGGAACTACACTTAAAGGGTGCTCTCTAAGTAAATTTAGCCAGCATCAGGAATAGCAATGGGAAACCTGGCTACATTGAACCTGTCAAATTACGGTCCTTAAAATGCCACTGCAGAAATCAACCATTAGTACTTTTGAGAAACTCAGACACAATACATGCTGACTCGGTTTTCCGTACCTCATCATAGTGCTACAATATGTTGGGTACCAGATAGCTAACAAACCCGGTTTTCGAGTCTTGAGAATCCATATCTGCTTGTTATGGGAGGCTTATAGATGGGCACTTTATACTATAGAATAATATCAAATGTTTAACATGTTTCCTCGCAAATAAAAAGCCATCGATCATTAAAATTTCTAAGTCTTAAATTTTATTTAGATAGTTATTTTTGCACTGTGGGTGGAATGCAGGGCCCTGTGTGTTTTCTGTATGTTGGTGTTCCCACAGCAACCTACACCCTCAGCCCAAGAATCAGGATCATCTTATAAACCACTAAGAAAAAGAATATTGCTAATTTTATTTTTTCATGGCATTTCCTTTAGGACATGTCTTTTTTTTTTTCAGATATTAAGAGGTATAAAAAAATGTGTCTTACAATATATCTTTCTCTCCCATTAAAGTGATTTTTGTCTTTAAACATACTGTGCAGATTTTAAGCCTTTTATAATTTGATATGGAAGAGGATGATATCATTTTGCTTCTTTAAAAAAAAATGCCTACTATCTTCTGCCACGTGAATGTAAGATGTCAAAGTGACTTTTTGATGCTGAAAGACATACCAGGATGCAGGACATAGGAGTCAGGAAAAGGTATAAAACTATGTGCTTTCCAGCATAGAGCTGTCAATTTCTTCCCATTTTTGTGCTGGGCAAGTACATAAAAATATAATTGCTGGTAAAAATGCAAAAGCCTATACAAGGCTCTCCAGTTTCAGAACAGTCACTCTAACTGTATAGAAGTTCATTGAGCTGCATAGTTTAGGACTGGGTAAGGTTTGTTTGAGGGGCTACCTCAACTAGCTGTGTCATAGTTTTGTTTCTGAGTTCACTGAAATAACATGATTTTTATATTGAAATTATACATGTGTATATATGTATATGTATATATGTATATGTTCATACCAGAAATTGTAATACATGCTCTTGAGAAACAGTAGTCATGAGACAGAGGCATGTGGATGCATGAGTTTGAAGCCAGCCTCGTCTACAGAAGCAAGTTCCAGCCCAGCCAGAACTATCTAATGAGACCCTGTCTCAAAACTAGATTAATTAATTAGTTAAGTATCAGGATAAGAAATCAAATATATCAGAGCCACACACACTGTAACTATAGAAAGGCAGGTTCTCGGTATTTCTCTTGAGTGCAACTCTAAAGCAATTTCTTGCTCTCCTGAAAAGAGCACAGACACCTGCAATTCTAAGTGAGCAGTGGCTCAGAGACGGTATACACAACCACATCCTCCTGAACTTCATTTCCGAACATCCCGCTGTAATGACCCCCCTCAAACTTGCCCCATAAATGTTCTCTGAAACTCACTGTGCTTCCCATTTTCAATTATACCATATTTTGATTTTGGGAGGAGAAGTAAGGGTCTAAATTAAAAAGAAACTCAATTATTTTGAAATACAAGTCATTCTAAAAAATAGTGCTGACAGACTTTGAGCCGTGGGCTCGTTCTTTCTTCTTTTCCTATTTGAGTGGGACTGGGTGGACCCTGCAGATCTGGAGTGGAATCTTACGGCTGTTTTGAAATCGTTAAATAAAACACGCAATGGTCCTATGACTTTGATGTTCCTATGACTGTGAATAAGTAATTGTATTTTCCACTTCTCTGCCAATTTAAATAAAAAGAAAAATGGGTTGAATGTGTTAGAGGGAAAAGATGGCTGTTATTGGGCTTACTTCCTTTATAAAAGCTATCAGCAGATCACAGAGGATCTATCTAACTTCCTGTTCCTCTGTGTTTATTCTGCATGAAATTCTAAATAAAGCCATAAAACCAAATGCAAATTACAAATGTTAATTGCGTTCTCCATTATATTTAAATTCCTTTCCAACTGTTTAGTGTGGGTGGGTCAGAGAACAGCATTCCAGATTCTTGAGGTGTTACCTATGAACCAGCCAGTGTTCTGGATCATTAAAAGACAACGGTAGCATGCATGTTCCGGGTAACTCAGGAAACTGAAGCTCAAGTGACATTTGAGATGTTAGGCTGAACTGTGACCTTTCTTAATGCATAATAACAGTTGTTTTAGTTCTACTGGATGGGAGAACCCCCAGTTTTCAATAACGCCACTGAAGTATGCAGAATCAAAGAACCACAATGTCTGAAACTTCCTGTAAAAGAGCGCATGCGTGCGTGCGTGCGTGCGTGCGTGCAGAGTGTGCGTACGTATGTACGTGCGTGCGTGTGTGTGTGTGTGTGTGTGTGTGTGTGTGTGTGTGTGTGTGTGTGTGTGTGTGTTAGCAGCTGTGGTTACTGGCACAAGGCCTGCACCAGACTGGCCCTGCCAGCAGTCAGCCAAGGTTTCGGGTATCGGGGTGCTGAGTCTCTACCCCTCTCTGCTCAACTATTGAAGAATGGCTTCTGGAAGAGAAGTCACTGTCTTCAGTTGTGCACTGACTGGTGAGCCCACCAGGTTACATCAGGAGTCCTGGAAAACAAACATCACAAATGTGGGAAACAGACTTAGAGAGAAACTGGGTGACAGACAGAAGGCAAATGAAAAGGCAAGCGGGGAGTAAAAACCACAGCGTACTAAGTGCATGTATGAAATGTCCGGGAACGAATTAATTCTTCGAAATAGTGCATGTATAACTATGTGGAAAGGAAAAAGGCACACGTGTGAGAAAATGTTAATTGTGGAGTCCAGGCAGAGACACACAGGTATTCCTCACTACTGCCTTGCATTGTTGGTATGTAGAGCGCTTTGAAAATGAAAATGTGGGGTCATATGTATAAATGAACAGAAAAGACACTGCCCTAAGCCATGAATTCATGGACATTTCCACTTCCCTTCCTTTCCAATAGGTGCTTCCTGTGTGCCAGTAAAATATCCCTAGTAGAACAGCAGTTCAGGGTGCTTATGCTAGATCTATCAACTGATACCACACTTCCAGTGACCAAAGAAAATGTAGGCTAAGCCTGTTTTAAAGCAATGAGTGTTCGCCTGCATGGTTAATGCGTCCTGTACAACACAGCACTGTCTCCTTCTGTCTGTAGAAGACCAGCAAGTTAGGTAATATTGCAATCCCCAGCAGGTATCAAATAGTTATCCTATCAACAATATATGGGGGGAAGAACATCACATAAACAGCCTGGGAAAAATATCAAGTTCTCAAAAAATTGGGGTAGGAGGCATTTAAAGTATATAAAAGGAATAATTTTGTTGGAAATATCTGAATTTTTTTATTAAATAGCTCACCCTGGTCTTGGTGTGGTACAGGATCAACAGCTGGGTATAGAACTCAATGAGGCACGCTGCACACTGCACCAGTAGGCTAGACATTTGGCATCTTACCAATGTGAGCAGCTCAGAGACGCCCAGTTTCCAACGAGCATGTTAGACATGGTAAGTCTGCCATTTCTAATGCCGTTTCATTGTGCTGACGGCTTCTCTCAAAAGGAACACTCCTCACCTTGAACTTCAAGGATAGCCACTGTGTATTTCTCAGGATGCCAGAGTGGGGACGGAACCTATTCAACAGCAGCTTCCAGAACTGGGGATCAATCTGGGACACTACACGTTAGAGATGCCACACAGGCCCTCCATGCAAAATGGACTTACTCTGACCTTTGATCAATAAGAGCTTGTGTTTCTTGTAATGGGCGGCTCTAATCTCTTCCTTGTGAAATACTACTTTATAACCAGGAAGTTTCACTAGCAAATTGTTTTCTGGCAGGAAAATGTCAACCAAGGAAGGAAAAGTTGAATTTGCTAGATCAGTTTTCCGGGCATCTTGTATCTACTCTGTGGATACGTGCAGGGAGCATCTTTGAAATGTGTCTGCCCCCTTGGCAATCTTAGGGTGGCTAAAACTGAGCAGAAGAACCCAGCCCATGGATGGTAGGTACCCCATAAGCAAAGTGGGAAGAAAAATGTGCTACGACACGTTTCCTTAGCTCTAAAGTCCTCATTAAGAACAGCAGCCACGACCCAATAATGCCTAGCGACCTCAACAAGCCAGGAGCCATGCTGGTGTGGTTGCTGTGTTCACCCAAACTACCCTGAAGTTGGCTGGAAGTTCGTGACCTCAGCTCATAAAATCAGCAAGTAAATTTAAAATACAGAAATATCCTTTGCCCTGCACACAAAGTCTTGCGGCACGCCCTCTCCTTTGGTCTCAGCTTACCTGAGAATGCCTTCAAATTTTTCAAAAGCGAAGGTTTCAGAGCAAACAAGATGTGATATTGGCGGCTGAGATCCGCTAGATGTGTTTTTTAAATAGCTCTTTGGAAGGCTGAATACCACAGCTTGATTAAGAGGTGCGTGCCTGGATCATCCGTCTTCTGCTTGTCTTTAAGCCCTGAGGGGTCGTTTGTGCCAGATCACAGAAGAAAGTACTCCCCAAGAGACGGAGGACCGCACTACCTGGTAATCAAAAAAGAGAAACGAGCAGCACATTGAAGAGACTTAAAGAGGCGGGCACGGGACTCGTTTGTTTATCTCCTAATACAAATGTCCTCACACATACCGTTCATTTCGGCTACCCTTGTCCTTAGCCTGAAAAGAAATTGCATCATTTCTCTTCCGCTCCTTCACGTCTCCGCTCTCGCAGCACGCCCCTTGCATCTTCAAGCACACCGAATGTCGGCGTTGCCTACAGCTCTGAAACAAGCCAACGTGGTCGCGGGTCCAGATTTTCACAAAACAAAGGGCCCTTCTCACAAGATCTTTGGAATCCAGGGACCCAGACCCCAGAAGGGACTCTGATTTTGAGAGGCTTGCGGGAGCCTCTAACTTCCCTGACCTGGCTACAGTGGTACAGCGTGGCCCACTGATCCACCAGGGTCTGTGTCAGCCATCCTTTGTCATGGAGTAAGATTTCATAAGATTTCATGAGTCCCTCCCCTCCCCCTCCCTTCCCCTTCCCCTCCCCCTCCCTCCCCCTCCCGCTCCCCCTCCCCCTCTCCGTCTCCTTTTCTCTCTCTCTCCCCCTCCTTTGCAAAGGAATGTGTGGAAGATGGGGACATGGCATTATTGGAGGAACTTAAATCCCAAGCTTCATTTGACTTCATTACTGGAGTGAACCTCTCACCAAAAATTTCATGGGCCAGAGCACCTCCTAAGCACAATCCTTGGACCTTTAGAAAATTGTCATAATCCAAGAAGGCCACCAATACTTGCCAATTTCATGTCTTTGCCAGAACCGGAAATTTGGCAGCTCTCAAAAATGAATGTATTTAGAACCTTTTGAAATGTAAAAGTTTGGAAAAGAAAAGCCAACGTAGCCATTTAAATCCACTTATTACAGAACCTTTGATGATGTAAAAATGAGTGGCTAGTAGCACAAAAAACTCCTCTGGGGTCATTGCTATGATGCTGTGAGGATACCTGTAGCTTTACTACATGTTTAAATTTCCTGAGGCTAGAGTGTTAGGTTCGGTTTTGACATTTCTAAGTTTTGAATAAATTGCATTTTACTGTAAGGACTAAGTAGGATTCTTACTCCGCACTTTCCAAAACGTATCCTCTCTGACAATGGTCCTCTTGTGTAGTCATGTTCACTCTCGGGCGTTATTCCACGATATAAGGAAACCAAAGCTTACTACCACATTGAAAACCTGTGTTTCAAGAGAAGAGAAAGCTCTCACGTGAAAGGGAAATGAGGGCTAGTCACCTCACGGCTCCACACTATGGTCTGGATCCTTCTCTTCCTGGTACTGAGAATTATTAAGTGGGCAAGAAAGACTCGCCCAAGTCAGCAGCGGGTAAGACAAGTGGTGAGAGCTGAACGCAGAGCTCCTGAAAGCAATGATCACCGTCTCTGCCCCAGCTGTGCAAAGTACTATCTGGGAAAGGCCGTGCATCGGCTGGCAAAGGAGATACCAACCTCCCTAACCCTGCAACTCCTTATACAGTTCCTCATGTTGTGGGGACCACCCCCTCATCATAAAATTATTTTGTTGCTACTTCATAACTGTAATTTTGCTATGGCTATGAGTTGCAATGTAAATATCTGAGTTTTCTGATAGTTTAGTCAACCCCTATGAGAGAATCATTTCACCCCCACCTCAAGAGCTTGAGAACTATTGGGCTAATAGGATACCATGCCTGGTCACCCTAGAGACTACAAGTTTCTATGTCTAAGAAAATTATGAAAGGTCATTTGCCTCTCAAGCCAAGCCTCAACAGAAGCATTTCCTTTCTCCTCCATAACTTCCTTAACAAACCTGAGGAAAAGGCCAATGGATTAAGAAGAACCTGAACCCTCATGGGCTGTACATCATCCTTCAAATGGTTAAGCAAAAGGGCAGTCTCTGCCTCCCACACACAAGGAACCAGTTGGGAGAGGTTGTGACTCTATCATATTGCAGTCAGCAGAAATCAGGCCAAAAAAGGAAAAAGAAAAGAAAAAAATAGAAACAATGAAGTGGAAATTTCGGGGGATTTTTGATGACTCAGTTGCATCCTGAGATGTTTTTCTGGAAACTGCTTTACGATAGAATATTTTGCTGAGAACAGATACACAGTGTTTTTCAGGAAGCTTCCTGGGAAAGAGCAAGTGAGGTTTTGCTGGAGTGGACTCTTGGGAGGATGCGTGATGTTTGGAAAGGGTATAAGTATTGCTCAGCGGATGGTGGACAACACTGTGGACAGTACTGTGTGGTAATGGTTCACCTTACCACTCTTTGCTGGTCTTCATTGGGTTTTGCTGGTGATGGTCTTAGCTGATGACAAAAGGCATTGGTTTGCCTTGCCTTCTTGGATGATGATAGTTTGTTGTGACTTCATAGAAACACACCAAAGAACTTGTCATGATATTCTGGTAGCTTCCTGCCCCTTCTACTTCTACAGACTCCGGCCAGCCTATTGGCAGAGCCTTGCAGTTTCTTCTGGATCGAATTGCCTTTGCTGATTTGTGAATGGTGTTTGCAAGTGAATTGAGCTACTGATAATGTGAACTGAACTGCTGATATCCTGGTAACAAAGACCGGAATTGCCCGAAAGAACTATTTCTAAACAAGTCCACACCCCCTTTGTCCTATTAATCTTTCTTTTCCACTGCCTTTAGGAAGTGGTAGGCTAGAAGGCAGGGTAAAGCATTTAAGAGCCATCATTAAAGGAGGTTTTGGCTAAGCCTACACAAGAAAGAAATGAAAACACAAAAGAAAGAAAGAAAGAAAGAAAGAGAGAGAGAGAGAGAGAGAGAGAGAAAGGAAGGAAGGAAGGAAGGAAGGAAGGAAGGAAGGAAGGAAGGAAGGAAGGGAAAGGAGGGAGAGAGGAAGGAAGGAAGGAAGGAAGGAAGGAAGGAAGGAAGAAAGAAAGAAAGAAAGAATAAGGAAAAGAAAGAAGAGAAAAGACAATACAAGAGATCTTGGTTGGCTAATGAGATATCTGTAAAATTGAATTAACAGTGATAGGACCAACCAACTATGTGGATTTGGCTCCCAGATGTAGGGGTGTGGGGACCTGACATTGACAGCCAATTCCTGTTGGGCAAAGTAGATATGGCCTAGATGCTGTTAAATGCAAGGTTTCCTGCTGATACCCAGAAACAGAAAAAACACACACTGGAACTAAGAACATCTTTGTCCCTAAAGCAGGAGAAAACAGGAAAGGTCATCACAGTGTGGTCTCAGCCCACAGCACTTTAGCCTTGTGTTACTGAGCTTCTCATTCAGAAGCAGAGCTCCTATCTGTGCGTGAGTCTTATCTGATGAGTAAATGATCTATATGATCAATGCTTCTCAGATGTACACATAACTGATGCACAAATAAACATAAAGTACAAGTTATCATCCGATTTCAAGGAAAGCTATATATAATCATATAACCTCATATATAATCATATATATACATATATATATGATATATATGAAACAGTGTGTTTCCAGTTATATAAAATGTGAAGACAGACAAAACTGGCCTTTGGTTTTGGATGCCAGAGGTCAGTGTTATGTTGGTGGAAAAGCTGTGACAGGTGACTAGAAGGGAGACTCATGAAATTCTCTGGTACTAGAAATGGTCTTTGTACTGTGATATGATCTCACAGATAACTGTGAGCGGCTGTACCTAACCAGCTGACCAGTGAGTCCTATAGGTTTGACTGTAGGTAGATTACAATATGCTTGTTTTCACATAAAGTATACATGCAAATGAGTAAGTTAAATTTCTGGGTAGAAGTTGCCTCTCTGTAACTGGACTAAGGAAAATCCAGACCAGGTAATAAGAATAGATTCCATTCCAAAGAGACAAAGAAGAACTTTGGAAATGTGTGCAGGTGCTAACAGACAGCCAAAAGGGGCCAGGGAAACAATTGGTAATACACCCACTGAGGATCTAGACAGGCTAAGCACAGGTCCAGCTGCAGAGTCCCTTGGCAGGGCAGGATAAACAGAAGCATCATCAGAAAGGTATGACAGGTGGGTCTGACGAGAAGTGACCAAGCCCTAGCTGCAGAACAAGCTAGACAACTCACAAACCCTATTGCAGGTTTCAGTGGACACTGACTCCTCAGGAAAGGAGTTAAGCAATGGAGAGGAATCTCATTTTGTCGCCCTGTACACTCTGAGGCTGTGAGGGGCCAGGCACTGTCTTGAGCAAGAATCTATGGCTTAAAACTGAGTTCCTCTTGTAAATGAAGACACAAACCAAGAAACTTGAATTTAAGATGTCACAGGTCCTGGTCAAGAGATACAAGCAACATGAAAGCAGGAAGGAGGCTGGAGTGAGTGGTATAGTAAGATGTACAATGGGAAGGGATGTGATGGTGGGAAAGGCTTGATCCATCTAGAACATATTATGATACCTTCTACATTGTGGAGGGGGAAGAGAGAGAGGGAGGGAGGGAAGGAGAGGAAGGATAAAGGTAGGGATAAAAAGGAGGGAGAGAGATAGAACTTTTCTGCCGAGAATAACTCTGGAGCTTGGTAGCCCTGAGCCCGAGGTCAATGAGTGGTTCAGGCTTGAAGCCATCTGTCTTCACTGCTGTCCAGTATAAAGCCCTAGCACTCTAAGAACTGCTTGGCTCTTACAATTTTATTTCTCTAGGAGGAAGAGAAGTACTTGGGGAATTTGAAAAGTACAGGCCCTCCACACTATAATCACAGAACTAGCACACTTGAAAGAAACCCCAAGAGCTACAGTGTTCTTGGACAGCAATCTTGGAGGGAGGAGGCACTGTAAGGGTCTAAGAGCCTGCCCAGTACAGACTGCAAAGCTGAGTGTGGCCAGCAGAGGCCCCTGGTATGCAAAGAAAGGAAGCAACGGAAATGAAGATGGATCCAGAGGACATTGGATACTTTTCCAATACGGGCTCAACACCATCAACAACCATAGGAAAGACAAAAGTCGGCTGACACCACCCACCTTACCCATATAAATAAGAGTCTTCAATTCTCAAGGACTCAGGAGAAACTACTCCACCCCCACCTCTCTCCTCTCATCCCACTCATATCTTCTGGTATTCTTTATAATTTCTATATATACTATTTTCATGTTATTATATTTAAAAGAATGGATGCTTTTATCTTTTTAACTCTCTATACATTCAGTTAATTTTATTTATGTTAATGTGTGTGTGTGTGTGTGTGTGTGTGTGTGTGTGTGTCCATGTATTAGAGGTCATAGTTCATTAGGTTTGACAACAGAAACCTTTAAACTTTGATCCACCTTCCTGGCCTCTATGTTCATAGCGGCCTTATTTGTGATAGCCAGAAGCTGGACACAACCCAGAGGTCACTCAACTGAAGAATGGATACAGAAAATGTAGTTCATTTACACAATGGAATACTATTCAGCTATTAAGAATGAGGATATCATGAGTTTTGCAGGCAAGTGGATGGAACAAAAAAAAAATATCATCCTGACTGAGATAACTTATATCCAAAAGGCCCAAAAAGTATAGAATACCCAGGGCACGATCCACAGAACTCAGGAAGACTAACAAGCCAAGGGCCCAAGTGAGGATGCCTCAATCGCACTTGGGAGGGAGAGAAGAAAGCAATCTGGAGGCGGGGAGAGGGAGTGAGGAACCTGGGTGGGAGAGGGGAAAAGGGGAACATGATCAGGTATTGGGGGCAGGGAATAAAAGTGATCAGAATGAATGGAAATATGCAACCTTAGGAGGTAGTAGGCGGGGGTGGGGGGTCCTCTAGAATGTACCAGAGACCTGGGAGGTGAAGACTTCAGCACTCAAAGGGAGGGACCTTCGATACCCCACAGTGGGGAGAGGGAACTTGTAAAGTCCATCTCCAGTAGGAAAACAGGGCATCAAGTGGAGGGATGGAGTTGCCATCCCACCGTCAAAAACTCTGACATAAAAAAAAAAAAAAAAAAAAAAAAAACTCTGACATAGAATTGTTCCTGTCTAAAAGAACTGCAGGGGAGTTCTCTGCACCCAAATCCCGTGGGAGGGAGAGCTAAACCTTCAGAGAGGCGGACACGCCTGGGAAACCAGAAGAGACTGCACTCTGTGCACATCCAGACACCAAAGGAAAACACCAAACGTCATCTGGAACCCTGGTGCACGGAGGCTCCCGGAAAGAGCGGCGCAGATCTTCCCAGTTGCTGCCGCCGAGAAGAGGACTTAGGCAGTACCCCACGAGCAAACTTGAGCCTTGGAAAGACAGGTAGGACCAACTTTTCCCCTGCAAGAAACCTGCCTGGTGAACTCAAGACACAGGCCCACAGGAACAGCTGAAGACCAGTAGAGAGGAAAAACTACACACCTGAAAGCAGAACACTCTGTCCCCATAACTGGCTGAAAGAAAACAGGAAAACAGGTCTACAGCACTCCTGACACACAGGCTTATAGGACAGTCTAGCCACGGTCAGAAATAGCAGAACAAAGTAACACTAGAGATAATCTGATGGCGAGAGGCAAGCGCAGGAACCCAAGCAACAGAAACCAAGACTACATGGCATCATCGGAGCCCAATTCTCCCACCAAAGCAAACACGGAATATCCAAACACACCAGAAAAGCAAGATCTAGTTTCAAAATCATATTTGATCATGATGCTGGAGGACTTCAAGAAAGACATAAAGAACTCCCTTAGAGAACAAGTAGAAGCCTACAGAGAGGAATCGCAAAAATCCCTGAAAGAATTCCAGGAAAACACAATCAAACAGTTGAAGGAATTAAAAATGGAAATAGAAGCAATCAAGAAAGAACACATGGAAACAACCCTGGACATAGAAAATCAAAAGAAAAGACAAGGAGCTGTAGATACAAGCTTCACCAACAGAATACAAGAGATGGAAGAGAGAATCTCAGGAGCAGAAGATTCCATAGAAATCATTGACTCAACTGTCAAAGATAATGTAAAGTGGAAAAAGCTACTGGTCCAAAACATACAGGAAATCCAGGACTCAATGAGAAGATCAAACCTAAGGATAATAGGTATAGAAGAGAGTGAAGACTCCCAGCTCAAAGGACCAGTAAATATCTTCAACAAAATCATAGAAGAAAACTTCCCTAACCTAAAAAAAGAGATACCCATAGGCATACAAGAAGCCTACAGAACTCCAAATAGATTGGACCAGAAAAGAAACACCTCCCGTCACATAATTGTCAAAACACCAAACGCACAAAATAAAAAAAGAATATTAAAAGCAGTAAGGGAAAAAGGTCAAGTAACATATAAAGGCAGACCTATCAGAATCACACCAGACTTTTCGCCAGAAACTATGAAGGCCAGAAGATCCTGGACTGATGTCATACAGACCCTAAGAGAACACAAATGCCAGCCCAGGTTACTGTATCCTGCAAAACTCTCAATTAACATAGATGGAGAAACCAAGATATTCCATGACAAAACCAAATTTACACAATATCTATCTACAAATCCAGCACTACAAAAGATAATAAATGGTAAAGCCCAACATAAGGAGGCAAGCTATACCCTAGAAGAAGCAAGAAACTAATCGTCTTGGCAACAAAACAAAGAGAATGAAAGCACACAAACATAACCTCACATCCAAATATGAATATAACAGGAAGCAATAATCACTATTCCTTAATATCTCTCAACATCAATGGCCTCAACTCCCCAATAAAAAGACATAGATTAACAAACTGGATACGCAATGAGGACCCTGCATTCTGCTGCCTACAGGAAACACACCTCAGAGACAAAGACAGACACTACCTCAGAGTGAAAGGCTGGAAAACAACTTTCCAAGCAAATGGTCAGAAGAAGCAAGCTGGAGTAGCCATTCTAATATCAAATAAAATCAATTTTCAATTAAAAGTCATCAAAAAAGATAAGGAAGGACACTTCATATTCATCAAAGGAAAAATCCACCAAGATGAACTCTCAATCCTCATCTTCGATTGGTTTATATACAAGTGTGCAATTTCTAGGCTTGAAGGTAAAATGATGCTATCTGGTGCTGGATAGAGGAGCCTTATTTTTTATTATGGCAGCTTGCTATTTTTGTAACATGGTGATTTGGTTGAACACAATAAAGTACAGTAGTAACTGATCTCCCCCTCTTCCTGGATGAGTGAGGAGATGATTAAATGTTGATGTCAGCATCCATGAGCATATTCAGATGAGCTTCTGCTTCTGTTGAAAAGGATGCTGTGTTTGATTGTGGTCCAAAGCTTTGAAGCACTACTTGGCATCTCCTTCCTTGGAGGTCTCACTGTTTAAACATAACAGATTTGATAGCTTGTTGGTAAGGTGAGGTCCAGCCTGTCTCCACTAGGTCATCTTCATGTGAATCCGGTGGTTATACTGTTTTGTTCTGGGATATTTCATTTTTTTAATAACGGTTTTAGCTGACATTCATGGAGAGAATGAATCCTTAGAAGTGTGCCACTAGTGAAAGGAAATCCTGTCTAGAGTATGTTTCTTTACAAAGCTGTGTCACACCATCCTTTGGGCCCTCTGCTGGAAAAGTAGAATCAAGTCTCAAATAATGCCTTTTAATTGTATCCTCTAGTATTATAGGTGTAGGACAGTACTGTATCATACCTCTGTGGATGTAAAATAGCTTGTACCTGCTTTATGATACGTAGTAGTGACCGTGCTTTATCAGAGCTGTTTTTAATGATGTTGCTCAGAATGTTTTCTTTCCAGATGATGATTGAGAAGCTAATTTAAAAAAAATGGTGCCAGGTACCACAAGAGTAACAGAACTGTGCTGTTTTCTTGGGTTTTGTTTTTTTTTTTTTTTTTTACTTTTTTTTTTTTTTTTAATGGAGTGTGCTGGATGTCTCTACAGTTTTGTTCAGATGACTGCAGAACCTGGAAAAGCTGTTGCTGCTGTTGATGCATAACACACTGCTATTATTGGTCTTTTTATATAAATATAAATATATATATACAGATATATAATTTGAATTTTTTGAAACTTTACCTGTGCTGTCAACTTTCGAAAAAAGTACCCCCGTTTACTGTGTTGAGTTGGCACTGTACAGAAATTAACAGCCATATTGGTCTAGAAATGTTGAACTTAAGTTTTTTCCATTTGTACAGGGGTAACACACTGTATTAAATATGTAAGGTCTTATATACGTGGGTTTGATTACAAAAACTAATAAAGTATTCTCTAAATTTAAAAAAAAAAAAAAAAAGAACCGCAGGGACGAAAATGGAGTGTCTGAGGGAAAGACAGTCCAGTGAGAGGTCCAACTTAAGATTCATCTCAAGGGGAGGCTCCAAGGCCTGACACTATTACTGATGCTATGATGTGGTTACAGACAGAAGCCTAGCATGGCTGTCCTCCAAGTGGCCCAACAAGCAACTGACTGAGACAGACACAAATACTTACACCCAACCAATGGTCTGAAGTCAGGGAGTCCTGTGGTTGAATGAGGAAAAGGCTGGAAGAAATTGAGGAAGGCGACCCCATAGGAAGACCAGCAGTCTTAACTAACCCAGACCCATGAGGTCTCTCAGACACTAAACCACTAACCAGGCAGTGTACACAAGCTGGTCTGAGGCCCCTGACACATATACAGCCAAGGACTGCCTGGACTGGCCATAGTGAGAGAATATGCACCTAACCCTCAGGAGACTGGAGACCCCAGGGAGTGGGGAGGCCTGGTGGGGTGGGGTGGTGTAGGGGTATGGAGTAGGGTGGTAGTGGTGGTGGGGACATCCTCTTGGAGACAGTGGGGAGGAAGAATAGGATGAGGAAATATGGGAGGACAGACCAGGATGGAGATAACAACTAGACTATAAAAAAAGATTAAAGATAATATTTTTAAAATTAATTAATATTTTATCTTTCCTTCATTCTTAACACTGTCCTTCCATTTTTTTCTCTACTTAGTATACTATATTGGGGAAAGATGTTTTCTTTTTTTAGGAAAAAGGAAAAATGCCTCATTTTTTTATTGCTTATCCTTTCATACATTTATCTGCTTTTGTTTTAGAAACGCCTTATATTTAGGTTCTTTATTTTTTTCCTTCTGCTCCATCACCTTCCCTGTTCATCTTGTGCATTTCCTTTCTGTAGTCTGACTCCTCCTCTTCTTTTCCTGTCTCCTTCCTTATCTCACAACTCACTGCTTTTACATTCCCCATAAAGAATTTGTAGCCTCAAAAGTTTAGAACAGAGGCTGAAGGAACACCCATTCAGAGCCTGCCCCACATGTGGCCCATACATATACAGCCATCCAATTAGACAAGATGGATGAAGCAAAGAAGTGCAGGCCGACAGGAGCCGGATGTAGATCGCTCCTGAGAGACACAGCCAGAATACAGCAAATACAGAGGCGAATGCCAGCAGCAAACCACTGAACTGAGAATAGGACTCCCATTGAAGGAATCAGAAAAAGGACTGGAAGAGCTTGAAGGGGCTCGAGTCCCCATATGAACAACAATGCCAACCAACCAGAGCTTCCAGGGACTAAGCCACTACCTAAAGACTATACATGGACTGACCCTGGGCTCCAACCTCATAGGTAGCAATGAATATCCTAGTAAGAGCACCAGTGGAAGAGGAAGCCCTGGGTCCTGCCAAGACTGAACCCCCAGTGAACGTGATTGTTGGGGGGAGGGAGGTAGTGGGGGTAGGATGGGGAGGGGAACACCCACATAGAAGGATAGGGGGAGGGGTTAGGGGGATGTTAGCCCAGAAACTGGGAAAGGGAATAACAATGGAAATGTAAATAAGAAATACTCAAGTTAATAAAAAAGTTTAAAGTTTAAAAAAAAGAATTTGTAGCCTCACGGAACACTTTACATCATTTTGACCATTTCTATTTTATTCCTATTGGTGCTATTTTATCAGCTTAAGGTATTTCTGCTTTAGTGTTGGCTGCTGTTCTTCCTGCTACTTGAATCCTATGCTGGAGGGTACTGGGGAGTGAGCCCTCAAGAGCAGTCTCCTCATAAGAAAATCCCCAGATAACCAGAAGAGACATCCAAGCCATCAGTGGCAAAAATCACAAAACAGAAACACAAGAAGCACGAAAAGCCAGGGTAGTGTGGCTGCTTCAAAAGATCATAACTCAACTCCTCATCAGTAGACGCCAAGCCACATAAAATACCAGATTAGCACTCCACAAGTTTGGGAGTAAATATCACCCACCTCTGGTTGGATACAGAAATAACCTATGGAATACAGTCTAGGACTTAGAAGAGAAAATCAGTAACATACAAGAAAAAGAAAGCAAGGAAATTAACATTTTGAAAAATAGAGACAGTGTAATTGAAAAACTCTAAGGATCATAAAAATAAAATCCACAGTAGGATGTAGTACCAATAGACTTGTTCAAGCAGAAGAAAGAAGAAAATCATTTATGGCAAAACTTCCTTTCAATGTAGACACACAGACATCCAAACACAGGTAGCATGTAGAACCATGTATGACCAAAGAAGAGCCTCCATGGCATATCAGCACAAAGATGCCACAAATAAAATTTTAAAACATATTAAAAGCCATAAGGAGAAAGCACTAACCTAATGTCAAGCACAAACACAGGAGAATGATGTCAAACCTCTCATCACAAACCTTAAGCCTAGGAAGTAACAGAATGATAAATTAGATAATTACCAACCAGAACTGAAGTGTCCAACAAAACTCCTTTATGAAATTCTTGGAAAAAATAAAAATGTTTTCAAAACAAGCACCAAGGAATGTAATTTACAGCCTAGACAGCAGTGGACATATACTTTAGGGTCACCACATGAAAATGGGGAAAGGATGTCTCTACCATGATAGGACAGAAAAGAATATATTCCATGAGGAAAGGGAGTGTTTAAAAGAGAAGGGAATCTAGAAGGAGTCCATCAAGTACAGCACAGCAAGCCTTTCATATGAATTAGCGAAAGAAAAAAGAAGAATTAATCATCCAATTAACTAGGAAATTTCTGACACTAGCAAATTCCTCTTAATGATAAGCCAAAATATAAGCAGCTCCAAGTCCCCAATAAAGAGGTACAGAATAGTTCACTGGAATTGTTTTTAAATGTAGATTGATGTCATTATGCAGGTGAAGGCTGGTACAGGATAGAAGGAGGCCTGTCATTGGACAAGAAGGAAGGATGTGCGGGAGAAAACTTTTAGAGAGGAAGAATAAGCCAGAGCGAGGAGGGGGGAACTGAGAGAACATGGTGGCAGATGTTAAGAGTCCTCTCTGCACATATTACAGGTTGTTATGACTATTCTTAAGGAATGGATGTATACAGGATTTCTAGATGGACAAATTATATCTTATCAATTGGATCAGAAGATATTGTCTGATGTGTTCTTTCATGTGGTAATTAATTTAGTTCAAGAGAGTGTATGGTGGCAGGATGCATCCCCCTTCCCCCCAAATTGGGATGTGTATGCCTGGCGTAGAAATCAACTAAGAGAGCTGTGAGTGAGGGTGGGGTGGCCTGACAGGGTGCCATGTTGGAATGGCTCTTGGACAGTGGGTCAGAAAGTAGATGGGAACAGTTTGGAGTTACTGAGATAAATTAGTGCTAGTTCCAGTGGCCTGCCAGAGCCAGAACTAACAAGAGAAAAACTGCTAGGGTACTTGTGGGAACCAGTTCTACCGTTTTTTTTATTTTTGCTGCAACAAAAATGATGAAAATATTTATTATATCCAAGAAATACATCTCACTGGAAAGGACATTTGAAAACTGAGAGTAAATGGAAGTCAATCTATCAAACAAAGAGAGAGAGAGAGGAGAGAGAGAGAGAGAGAGAGAGAGAGAGAGAGAGAGAGAGAGAGACGGAGACAGAGACAGAGAGGGAGAAGGTAAGACAGGGAAATCAAATACCTTAACAAAATAACTCAAGGTCTTAGAAAACAAGAACAAGGCAAACCCCAAAATACAGGTGACAAGAAACAGTATAGACCACAAGATAAATTAATGCAATGAATCCATCAAACAGAAGTTGATTATCCAAAAGTATAAATGCAGCTAACAAACCTTAACCAAGTTAACAGAAAGAAGAGGAAGCAGCTTACCAGCTTCCAAAACAGGAAACAGGGCTGAAGCTGTAGAGACCGTGCTGATCCTGTAGCTTGTCTTGAGTGTGTTATTGTAAAACAGTTTCTTTCAGACTGTGAGCATAAAGTATCTCAGATTATGCATATCTTTCATTTATTCAGGTGATGTTTCCTAATTTTGAGCAGATACCTTTTGCCCCTCTATTTAAACCATAATTAAGCATTTTCACTGTTTTTTAATTAATTAAATATCATCTTTGACATTTTTATATATGTGTGAAGGCAGTCCAACTGCTTTGATTTCCCACCCTTGTTGGACCCCTTTCTCCCAACCCAGATGAAAGCCCTTCTCACGTTCATATTGCTTTGATTTGGCTTTGTTTCTGACCCCCTGAGTTTAACCACTTTTATCTGGATTTGGAACTATCCATTAGAGCTTGGTGGGCCATCAGATGAGCACAACCCTGAAAACAGTGACTATCCTCACCTCAGAATTTCTCAGTAAATGTCTCAGCATGGATGGGTAGGACCTGTGTGTCCCTCCTTTATCCATAACTGACCATCGACAGGGCCAGTCTTGCACAGGTTTAGTGTAAATAACTACAACTGATATGAGTCCAACTGTGAAATGACTTTGTCATTACTAGAAGATGGCATCTGTCTGTCTCTCTTTCTATTGGCCAGCTTATGCATTCCTTCTTCTCCTCAGCAATGGTGATATTCAGAGCCTTAGAGGGATGATATCCATGTTTTGCTTAGGGCAGAGCATAAAACCATAACTTATTCTCAGAGCCTCCTCTCCTTGATGCTGAAAGTAGCATTTGTCTATCTGTATAAAAAAATTGTTTAGAAGGCAGATTGATGCCATGTCAGTTTAACTAATAACAGTAAAAAAGGGGGGGAGGGAGAGAGAGAGAGAAGAAGAAGAAGAGGAGGAGGAGGAGGAGGAGGAGGAGGAGGAGAGGAGAGGAGAGGAGAGGAGAGGAGAGGAGAGAAGAGAAGAGAAGAGAAGAGAAGAGAAGAGAAGAGAAGAGAGGAAAGAAAGAAAGAAGAGAGAGAAGGAGAGAGAGAGAGAGGGAGAGAGAGAGAGAGAGAGCGAGAGAGAGAGAGAGAGAGAGAGAGAGAGAGAGAGAGAGAGAGAGCAAGCAAGCACATTTAGGCTATGGCTTCCTTAGCCTCTTGCCCTCCAGTGGTATTCCAAATTAAGCATACAAAATTTAAAATTGAAGGGAGCAGAGCTGCTACTGTGATAAGTCTGATGATGTGCTTCATATTCCTTTGTAACTGTATTACAAGGGCCCTAGATTCCTAAAATGTTAAATTAAGAATGTTATATGTGATGGGTTATTCTGGTGAAACTAGAGAGGACCTGAATGCTAAAAGTAATGTAAACCATGTAAACTCTGCTCACAAGTTCTTAGAGGAGAACAAGGACTCTACTGGGAACTAGGATTGAGGCCATTTCTGGGATATTTGGGAAAAAACTTGAAACTTTCTGACTGATCCCTAAGAACTTGTGTGAGCCTTAGAATGTTTGACAGAGGAAATCTCAAGACCGCTTACTATCCAGGCTGTGCACTGTTGCTGTGTACTTCTCTTACTCAGATCTACAGTGGATGAAAGAAGACAAATACATGTGTGCAGATTTCGGGAAGAAAAGGCCTGTGGGCATCTCAGGGTTGCAGACCAAACAGGTACCAAGAAGGCAGATGAGATTACGGGCTCAGTGCCCTTAAAATGAAACCCAATCACTGGAGGAGCCAAGTACATGAAGACATTGAAGCAGAACACGAGGACCAGCTGAGGTCATGAAACCCCAGTCAATGACTTACAACCTTCACAGCCACCAGAGCCATAAACACCAAGTCAGCCACTGCAGCCAAGGACTTCAACCACCACAACTTCACCAACAGTGTTGAGCTGAGTTGAAAATAAAACCAATGACAGAATGAAAATTTCACCACTCAACAGTTATACTAGATAATCACTCCAAGGGGTAACTTGGTCCAAACTCCACTGGGCAATCCGTATACCAAATCTAGTCCTATACATTTGAATAGGAGCTGCAAATTGTACCTTTCTCAGCAGTGTAGTGTGTACATGAAACATGATAAAGGCGATGATACCCTCTCCCCCCAGGAAGGAAAACTGCCTGATATATTTTTACTCTACTGTACTTTTATTCTGTTTTGTAACATTTTATGTTGATTTTGTCACATTGTGATATTCTTATTTTTTAATCTTCAGCTCTAACCTATATACCACATTAAGAAATCCTGCCTTCATTTGCATGTTGCTCATTCTGATTTTAGGATTGCTTGAAACTCTTTGCCCAATCTACTAATTAGTAGGCTCCGCTATTCTGATGCAAAGCCCACGTGTTTACTCATTCACTCCTACCCCCTTTCACGATTCCTTATCGGCTCCTCTTTGTACTTATCATGTATGACTTTCTACAGCTGTGACAACAAAATTGCATGGCCCCTAAACAGTATCCCTGTATTCCCTTCCCAGTTACTTATTCATCTCAGTATTTAAGGAGATCTAATACTTTTATATAGCTTCAAAGAAATATTCTCATCCACTATTTCCTTCCCACTCCCAATCTTAACAACTTCAATTTTATTATATATAATTGTATCTTTGTTCATCTATCCCCTATCAGGTTTTGAAGTTGAAAGACAGCATGTAGAAGAATGCAAATCGATCCATTCTTATCTCCTTGGACAATGATCAAGTCCAAGTGGATCAAGGCCCTCCACATAAAACCAGATATACTCAGACTAATAGAAGAGAAAATGGGGAAGAACCTTGAGCACATAGGCATAAGGGAAAGTTTCCTGAACAGAACACCAACGGCTTATGCTCTAAAATCGAGAATTGACCAATGGGACCTCATAAAATTGCAATGCTTCTATAAGGTAAAGGACACTGTCAATAGGACAAAATGGCAACCAACAGATAGGGAAAATCCTATATCTGACTGAGTGCTAATAACTAATATATACAAAGAATTCAAGAGGTTAGACTCCAGAGAATCAAGTAACACTACTTAAAAATGGGGTACAGAGCTAAACAAATAATTCTCAGCTGAGGAATATCGAATGCCTGAGAAGTACCTAAAGAAATGTTCAACATCCTTAGCCATCAGGTAATTTCAAATCAAAACAACCCTGAGGTCCCACCTCACACCAGTCAGAATGGCTAAGATCAAAAACTCAGGAGACAGCAGATGCTGGGGAGGATGAGGAGAAAGAGGAACACTCCCCCATTGTTGATGGGATTGCAAGCTGGTACAACCGATCTGGAAATCAGTCTCTTGGTTCCTCAGAAAATTGAAAATATTACTACCTGAGGATCAGCTATAGCACTCCTGGGCATATACCCAAAAGATGCTCCAACATATAACAAGGACATATGCTCCACTATGTTCATAACTGCCTTATTTATAATACCCAGAAGTTGGAAAGAAACCAGATGCCCTTCAACAGAATAATGAATACAGAAAATGTGGTACATTTATACAATGAAGTACTACTCAGCTATTAAAAACAATGACTTTGTGAAATTCTTAGCCAAATGGATGGAACTAGAAAATATCCTAGGTGAGGTAACCCAATCACAAAAGAATACACATGGTATGCACTCACTGATAAGTGGATATTAGCCCAAAAGCTTGGAATATCCAAGATACAATTCACAAACCATATGAAGCTCAAGAAGAAGGAAGACTTAGAAGAGGGAACAAAATACCCACAAGAGGAAATACAGGGACAGAAGTGGAGCAGACACTGAAGGAAAGGCCATGCATAAACTGCCCCACCTGGGGATCCATCCCATATGCAGTCTCCTGAGAGGTTCTGCCAGAGCCTTACTGATACAGATGAGGATGCTTGCAGCTAACCATCAAACTGAGTACAGGATACCAACGGAGGAGTTAGAGAAAGGACTGAAGGAGCTGAAGGGATTTGCAACTCCATAGAAAGAACAACGTCAACCAAACAGAGTTCCCAGGGACTGAACCAACCAAAGAGTACACATGGAGGAACCCATGGCTCCAGCTGCATATATAGCAGAGGATGGCACTGTCTGGCATCAATAGGAGGAGAAGCCCTTGGTCCTGTAAAGGCTCATTTCCCCAGTGTAGGGGAATGCCAGGGTATTGAGTTAGGAGTGGGTGGGTGGGAGGGGAGGTATCCTCATAGAAGCAGGGGGAGAGGGGGCAGGGTAGGGGGAACCAGGAAATGGGATAACGTTTGAAATATAAATTGCTAAGATATCCAATAAAAGATTTTTAAAAAGAAAGAATGGCTATAGTTAATTGGCAGTCATGGCATTAACACAGTGGGTGCAGAGTAGCTGCGTCTGCTCCCACGGCTAATATTTCACTTTGAGAATAATATGCAGGTAGGAAAAAGCAACCTGAGTTATTGGAGTAAGGGTATAACTTCTTAAATACATACCTAAACTTTATCATCTCTAGCTCCAAATAAATATTGTGCACACTTTTACTGAAAGAATATAACTGAGCCTTTAAAATGAAAGCAATGAAATAATCAAAATACATGAATCCCAATGCAGTTATATAAAAATCCTTGAAAGCCAATGCAACATAATGCCTTCAAAAGTACTAAGCCCACAATAATGGCCTCCAGTGGGATTGTTTTAAATGAAATTGAAATCCCAAACAACTCAAAATAATGATTGTAAGTATGTGCAAAGAAATCAAAGGAGAAATTAATTCATTAACAAATCCCAAAAGGACACATAAAAACAGCTGGATGAAACACAGAAACTGATACGAGTCATGAAAAAATTTTCAATAAAGGTAAATGCTGATGAAAGTCTCTGACATGCTCTGAATGGGAAGCATAGCCAGTCAAGTAGAGAGCCCCATGAAAAGTCTCATCAACAGAATGGAGCAAGGACAGCTTGAAGACAAGGAACTGGAACAGCCAACATGAACAAAGATAAATTAATAAAAATTTACAAGTGATGCTCAAAACACTCAAGACACTAATGGAAACACCAAACTATCTCAAGGACAGGAAGGATAAGAAAAATGTCATTCCAGAGGTATAGAAACACCTCAATTAAATGGCATCATAGACCAAGGAACTTAACAGACATCTCTAGAGCATTCCATCAAAAGCACTACAGAAAACCACTCTTTTCAGAAACACATGGAACTTTGTCATAAATAGATCATACATTAGGACACAAAACAAATATTAACAAATGAAATAATTCCTTGCATGCTCTCTGATCACATTTGAACAAAACTACAAGCCAAAAACAAAAGACACCATAATACGTTCACAAACACATGATGATTTAAAATATTACGGAATGATGAGTTGGTCTTTGAGAAAATAAAAAGGAAATTAAAACAAATAGTAAAGCTGAATAGAAAGCATAACACACCCAAACCTCTAGAACACAATGTAAGCCGACCTAATAGCTGTACATGCCAGCAGGAGGAAGTCACAGGGGTCACAAATAAATAACTTAATGATGCATTATGGTACCTTGGCAAAAAAAAAAAAAAAAAAAAAAAAAAAAAAACCACAAAGCTAAAACCAGTAGATAAAAACAATGAAGACTGAAGTAGAATTGACAAAATGTAAATTTTAAAAAGAACAATGTGTTCACAAATATCACCCAGCAACGACAGGGTGGCTCACAACCATCTTTAATGGGATTTGATGACCTCTTCTGATATGTCTAAAGACAGCTACAGTGAACACACATATAAATAAATAAACCTTTAAGAATAAATAAATAAAATTATGTAGCCATGCAAAGGTGATTTGGCATATGCAAAATAATGAGCCTGACATGCCATATAAACTGATTAAAAGACATAAATCTCACAATCATCTCAATAGATGCAGAAAGGGCTTTAAAACTGGAAATATAAGGAATGTATATATAGCAAAGTTGCAGCCAAATTAGACCAAAATATTGGAAAACCTTACAGTATTTGGCCTAAATCAGGCACAAGACAAGGCTGTTCATTCTATGATCTTACTCAAAATAGTGCTGGAAATCTTATCTAGAGACATAAGAGAAGCAAAAAAAGGGATAATAGTAAGAGAAAATAAATAAAAGTATGCTTAATTGCAGATGATATAATTCTGTATATAAGAAACTCAAAAGACTCCAACGAAGCTAGCAGTGATAGCTAATGCTTTTAATTCTGGCACTCAGGAGGCAGAAGTAGTCAGATCTCTGAGTTCAAGACTAATCTGGTCTATAAAGTGAGTTCCAGGACAATCAGAAAGAAATAAAGGTAGAAATGAGAGAGGGGGAGGGGGAGGGGGAGGAGGAGGAGGAGAGCAGGAGAGGAGGAGAGGGGAAGAGAAGAGAAGAGAAGAGAAGAGAAGAGAAGAGAAGAGAAGAGAAGAGAAGAGAAGAGAAGAGAAGAGAAGGATGAGGAAGAAGGAAGGAAGGAAGGAAGGAAGGAAGGAAGAAAGAAAGAAAGAAAGAAAGAAAGAAAGAAAGAAAGTCTCCACCACTCTCAGAAATGATAAACACTTTCAATAAAGTGACAGGAAAGAATTAATATCAAAACCCAGTAGCTTTCATATAAACCAATAATGAACATGATAAGGGAGAAATGAGAAAAATATTTTGACTCACAATAGTTATCTAAAAAGATAAACTAATACAGTAAGTTAAAATTTCTGACTAAACCTAGTCATGTGTGCAGGATAGTTTCATTGTCAACTTGATACGCCTGGAGTCAGCTGGTAATAGGGAATCTCAGTTGAGTAATTTCCAAGGTTAAATTTTCCCGTGGCTATGTTTATAAAATATTGCCTTGATTGATAGTTAATGTAGGAGGGCCAAGTCCACTGTGGGTAGTGCCATCCCTAGGCAAGTCATTCTCAGCTGCGTGAGAAAGCTGGCTGAGTGTGGGGCAGAGAACAAGTCACTAAGCAGCATCCTTTCATGGCTTCTGCTTCAGGATTCTACCTTGAGTTCCCACCTTAGCTTCCCTTAGTGCGGACTCTGACCTGAAGTATAAGCTGAAAACAGACAAACAACCCTTACTCTTCTAACTTCTTTTAGTTAGTGTTTATCACAACGGAAAAACACACAAGAACACCTAGGAAGTGAAAAATCTCTAGGAAAAAGTTTAAAACAGGGAATAAATTGAAAAGGACATTAGAAAATGAAGACATCCCATGATCATGAATCGGAAGAACTAATATGAAACAGATATCTTACCAAAATGTCCTGCGACTTTGATGCAATTCCCACAAATGAATTCCGATGCCATTCTTCATAGAAATGGGAAACATAATCTTAAAAAGCATTAGGAAGCACAAATAATCTCTGACAGCAAAAGAATTCTGAGGGGAAAAAAATAGAGATGATCTTGGTTGAGATGGAATGACATGGATATGACCAGCAGACTTGGTCCTCCATGAATGTCAATGGCTGCTGTGGGCATGAAGTTTGTTTGTATACTAATGTATATACTTTTATGTCCCTCCTTCAAGGAATGCCCTCCCTTGTTAATGACTAATGTTAATGTTAATGACTTCATGATAATCAGAGACAATGTGAGTCTTGGAGATGAAGGTGTGGCTAATGTCTCAGCAAAATGGTAAATGCAGAGACCTTCAAGGCAGCCCTTAAGGCTGTTGGAAAGGACTCTAAAACCATGAGTTCAAAAATATATAATTTCTCAACTATGCAAAATAAAAGGATGCAATATGAATTACATGAGGAGCTTCATGAATCTAAAGGAAGAAAAGCCGCTGCATCATGAGGTAGCTTGGTCAGAAAGATACTAACAAGAGAGATAGAGATTTAGAGAGTGATGATCCCACCCAACTAAGTTTTCTGTTTATGCTTACAAAGGCAGACGGATTCCTGAGTTCAGGGTCAGCCTGGGACAGAGTAAGGTTAGGCCCAGGTGTGGTAGAAATGTTAATTTCAGGACAGTGTCCTGTGGATTGCTGTCTATATGCAGGTGAGGGCAGACACCAGATAAGGCGAGAGCCTGTGATTGGGCAGTAGAAAAGGATGGTGGGCTGAGAATTTTAGAGATGACAGAGGAAAGGAAATAGAGAAGGAAACAAGATGGAACTTATAGGAGAGGAAGAGTAGCTAGAACCACACAGTCCTGGAAGCCATAAGTATTGGGGATTTCTTAGATAGATGATTAAGTAATAAGTAGGGTGTGTTTGACTCATCTAGGTATGAAGCTTGTGTTTATATTAATTGAGTTTTGAGTTCATTGTGTAGGTGTTTTGTGCGTTGAGAATTTACTAATATAAACCTGACTGATAAATTACAAGCCTCAAGACTTTTGATTTTACTGGTTTATGTAGATTTGTGACAGTTAACCACTAGGGGCAGATGGCTGGGAATGTGAGCGGAGAGTCTGCCAGCATAAGAGAACAGACGGGTTTGTGGGCCTGTGCAGCAGTAGTGTGGGATTCTTATTCATATTTTACGCAACAGGGTCTCACCCAGATATCTGTTATTAACAGATCTGTGAATTCTTTTGCAATGTTAAAAGGAAATGTGTGCTTGCTGTCTCCTAAGAATTAAGAAGCTGTGGCTGCCAGGATTCTGATTCATAAGATAATCAAAAGGGAGCCTGGAGTAAATGACTGGATCGATAAGTAAAATAAAAGACTGGACTTACGGTCTCCAAAACATGAGCTATTCAGGGAATTTTTTAGAATAGCAAGAGAAAACTGCTTGGACAACTGTCTCTAGCAGGAGAGAGAGAGAGAGAGAGAGAGAGAGAGAGAGAGAGAGAGAGAGAGAGAGAGAGAACACTGCCTGGAGATCTCCAGAGAAAGCCAATTAGAGAGAAGGAAAGCAGAACAGAGAAAAAGCAGGCTGGAAAGCTGTCTGGAGCAGAACATAGGCTGCCAACTTTGACCCACTATTGACGTCAAGTCCTTTGTTTTTGCTACTCCCAGGCATCTCTTCTCTCAGAACCCCTCTCCAAGCCAAGGCTGGTCCTTGACAAGGGGTATCATCATACCTTATTTCAATCTATACTACAAAGCCATCACAACAAAAAAACATGATCCTGGCACTAAAATGACACATAGGTCACTAGGACAGAAAGACCCAGACATAAACTCACACACTTGATTTATGCCAAAAATGCCAAAAATACTTGGCAGAAAGAAGACAACTTCTGTAGCAAATGGGGAAACTCTGGAACTAGACCTAAAGAATGTAGCTAGATCTTTCTACCATGGTTTGCATAATAATCAACTTGAACTATATAACAAGAGATCTTACTGTGAGTCTTGAAATTCTGAATCTGCTAGAGAAAAAGTAAGGAAGTTTAAGATATAGGTGTAGGCCAAAGAGTCTATCTTCTTTATGTTTATTTATTTTATGTGCATTGATGTTTTGCCTTGGGTGTATGTCTGTGTGAGTGTGTTGAATCACTAGAACTGAAGCTGCTTTGTGGGTTCTGGTTCTGAGAATTGAACCCAGGTTCTCCAGAAGAGCAGCCAGTGCTCTTAACTGATAAGCCATCAAAGATTTTCTTAATAGACACCAATTCCTCAGGAAATAGGAACAGAGAAAAATGGGACTTTATAAAAATCAAAAACTATCTATCTACACAGCAAAGAAAACAGTAAAGTTATTGGCTCCAGAAAGAGAGAAGTCTTTGCCATCTGTACATCTGATAGGTCCTAACATTCAGAATATACAGAGAACTAGAGTAAATAAAATGAAAAAAGAAAAAGAAAACAATTAAGAATGAGTTAAGGAACTGAGTACTGCATTCTCAAAAGAAGGAATACCAATGATCAGCTGCTATGTCATTGCATAGCTTGGGTTCTGGAACCCTGAACAGGGGCAAAGTGGGGAATGAAAAAGAGAGATACAGAGGTAGAGAAGGCCAGGACTTGATGAGTGGGGCTCTCTGGTGGAGAAGCTCAGCATGTTAATTATATACAGCTGAACAAGAAGGTGAGATTGATACATACAGCTGAACAAGGATGTTGAGACAAACAAGGGAGCAAAGTTATTTCACACAGCTGAACAACTAGGCAGGTTTACATACTAACCAAGGCACACCTCTGTAGGGAAGCTGGGAGGCCGCAGTCATTAGGATGAGAGAAAGCTGTGGGTGACAATTTCTACATATACTGTCAACATTTGTGCTTGGTCCGAAGGAAGGTTTGTCCATCCCTCCTGAGCTTCACCCGTCTGCTTTTATGTAGGTGTAGAAATACACATTAGTGTAGATAGAGGTCATGAAACCAGAAAGGGACCCATGAGAGATGAAAAGAGGGCTTAGCAGAAGGCGAGAGAGGAGGAGAAAAAAGGGTGATAAAATATAAGTGATATGAAATATAAAGAAGGGGTGGTAAGGGAGGAGACCAGTGGGAGAGTAGCCAGGGAGGAGGGATAGGAGTGGGGAAAGAAACTCAATAAAGCCAAAGCCTGTGTGGAAATGCTGAAAAGTCATTACATTGGATGCTGATACTTTAACTTAATACTTGAAGTCATTAGGACTTCTCTTGGTTATCATGAGACCTATGTGCAGTGAGAGCCAAGGGGATGCTCAGAATAAAAAGCCAAAAACAGAACAAGACCTGAGTGAATTGCAAAATTGTGGAACCATGGAAGTCAAGGAACACAAGTGACCGCTAAGAGTTAGCAGTGTGCCTATTTCTGTCATCGATGGATTTTGAACTTCCATTGTCATCTGATCACTAAGACCACCTGAGAGACACTTTGCTCTTAGCAGCTCAATCCCTAGGGGTCCTGTACCCTGAACCTGGGAAACACTGCCATAGCTGTCACATTCTCAGTTGTAGTTGATATGTGGTGTTTAAAACATGTGTATAAAAACCACCTCGTCTGCTGTCCAAAATGAAGGATATAAAAGAAGTCACTAAGTATCATGTAACTTAAGCTATCTGATAGAAAGAGTGGTTCCCAAGGCAAAATAGGCAGCCCCCTCCCGCAGTATCCAGCTCAGTGTTTCTTGAAAGATTGAAGCAGACTTCTTACTTTGCCAGCAGCTTATCATAAAGCAGTTACTGTTCTGAGTGGTAGGCTTTAATCTTTGCAACTAACCCAATCCATAGATGCTATTATCACACCCATTTTAGTGATAAGAAAATTCAAGTGTGGAAATGCTCAATTACTTGCTCCTAAGGCACGTAGTCCAACTAGAAAAGTTTGGACTCAGTTCCCAGTGGTGTGACCACAGAGCCATGGATGTGACAGCTGGGTGACACCATCTACTGAATAACACCTTTATCAGAGAGAAGGGTCACCATCACATCTTGTTTCTCAAGCGAAAGCTATTAACTCCAATGAACTCTTAATTTTCCTTGGTTTAAGACCCATTAGTATTTATGTCTAATAACTTACGAGTAAAGTGGACTTTGTTTGCATTCTGTATGTGTGTTGTATGTGGGTGCACACTTTTGTACATGTATGTGGTTCCGTCTCTACTGTTATTTAGTGAGGTAGGATCTCTCATTGAGCCCAGGGCTTACCGGGTCCAATGACCCAACTTTTCCCCAGGAATGTCCAGCCTCCTGGTGCCGAAATTGCAGGTGGCTTCAATGTCTGCCTGGCTTTTACATAGATGCTGGGGCCCCAAAGTTGGATCTTCATGCTTGCAGGGCAGGCACTTTATCCTGCCCCAGATTATCTTCCTTTTCCTTAAATTCATTTCCATCCTTTTCACATACCATTTTTTTGAGACTCAACCTCCCTTATTCCCTTAAGCCCAAAATTGTTGGGCCCTACCTTGGGGTGTTTCCCTTCCCCCTCACTAACCCTTTCAGCCTGCTATGGCAAGAAGTTATTTACACCCTTGGCAGCTGCTCTCAGCCCCTGATTTGGGGCCAGGACTTTCCACGACACAGATTTTTCCTGTTTTCCTGGTTAAGGATTTTCCACCTGCTCTAGTACTTTTCCATTGCTTTTGCCTCTTGTATATAAGGAGATCTCAGTAAAGCCCGGATGGCATTCTTTTAACATGAATGACCTGAGTAAGAGTTTCTTCTTAAATCTTACAGGCCTATGCCAGGTTCTCAGTGTCCTGACAACACAGGCATCATCAAATGGAGGTCCCACCGAGATCAGGAAAGAGAGGACAACCTAACAAGATCATCCCAGGAAGCTGGTTGGCGAAGAAGGAGGGATGTATTGGGGAAAATGGTCCAGGAAAGGTCTCATAGTAAGCAGGATACAGAAGGACCACAGGAATTGAAAGCATGTGCAAAGAAAAATAAAGATTTGGGCTAGTAGTGATTAAACCTTGTAAAAAGGGACAAGGTAATAATGGTAAAATGTTTTTGTGTATGTGTTCTTTTAGAGTTATGCTAAAATCTAGAGAAGCAAAGTCAATTCTCATAGATGCTTTTAGTCTTTGGACCCTGACTAGAGACAGTTTACACCCTAGACAAGAGAGAGAATGGGTTTGAGAAAAATAGTCTTCCCGGACTCTCCACAGATGCTTTGGCAAGAGGAGGAAAATGAGCTTAAGCTTTTTCAGAGCTTTCCTAGGGAGAGAAGGAAAGTGGGAGACGCCCCTGAATCCTTGCTGGCTCCTATTGGAGAAGTGCTTACTTCTGGTTCTGGGTCCTTCAGTTAGGATATCTGGGTCCCTTTGGTGGAACACCATCTAGTTCTTGCCCTCTATGTCTATTGTCTGTCCTTGGTGCACCAAGCTGTCCATGTATGTCTGTTTATGTCTGGGTTTGGTTCTCCTTGCTTGAATGTTTTGTGTTTTATGTTTAAAAGAAAAAAATGGTTAAAACTTTAAGTGCTGGTTGATTCACCCCTTGATTTAATTTTAACTCCTTTCAAGAAAAGAAAAAAATAAATAAAAAGCAGTTTCTTTTTTTTCTTTTTTCTTTTTTTTTTTTCGGAGCTGGGGACTGAACCCAGGGCCTTGCGCTTCCTAGGTAAGCGCTCTACCACTGAGCTAAATCCCCAGCCCAAAAAGCAGTTTCAATTGGCTTTTGGAGCCCTGCATCTGTAGCTAAGAACCTAGGTCTGCTGGAGAAGCTCCCTAGGGGTCTGACTAAATGTTTACACTAGCAGATCCTAAAGGCACCAGGAGCTTCACAGCTTCTATGGTAATGGAGCTGATGGCTGTTTCTCTTAGAAAAATCTTTTACTGTGATTATTAGATTTAACAGGTGACAAGGTGCTTCTTTTAAAATTACAGCTAGAAAAAGTAAAAATGGTGATTGATCTAAATATTAAAGATATGTGTAGCCACTTCATTTTTTGTTTCTGATTGGTTTTAAATGTATAATACGTTCTACATGTCTTGGTTATAGGTTAATGGCTTTTAAGTTCTTGGATATGGTTAAAATTTTGTAATATTGGGAACATAAAGTTGGCTTAAAACTGATAATTCAGATGGAGTCATTTTAGACAATATGTGGCATGAGCCAACCCAGGGAAACAGGTCTAAATTGAGATAATATTTTAATATAATTCTTATCATAGAAACCAGACTTATAAAAGAATTTAGGGCAATATCTCTTTGTTGAGATATTAGAGCCTGCACCATCGTTGGTTCATTGTGCAAGAATTGGCAGTCAAACTTTAAAGCATGAGGAATGGACTTGGTATTTTGGAGAGACTGGATTTTGGAAAATAGATGGTTTGTTGGAGGTTGAGTTTTGCTTTCCAAAGTTATGATTGTGCTCTGGTGTTACAAGGGAAACTTAAAGATTGTGGTTAATGATTGCCAGTGTTACATTGGCTACAGTTTACAGTTCGATCACAGACAGGCTCAGGAGTCTAACTCACACATATTTGTAATTAAGAAAATAATCAAACAGGTGGAGATTGTTACAGGATTTACGAAGGGTTGATGAGGCTTTGGAACTTATAAGAGCATTACAGCCTGTTTGCTCACTCCAACTGCTATTTCAAGAAATACATATAGAATTATTATAGATTTAAAAGATTGTTTTTATGCTGTTTCTTTACATCCTGGCAATTGTGAAAGATTTTCACTTAGTGAGCTTGCTTATCATTTTGGAGAGCCCATAAAGTGATTCCATTGGAAAGTTCTCAAGGAATCACTTATGGCCCTACATTCTGTAAAATTTTTTTGTCGCTGCTTCAAAATAAGAAGTTAAGACTTTGAATCTTTCCGTGTATATTATTCATTATATAGACATTTTAATTTTACCATAGGCCTTTACTCTTACAACATGCTTTAAGTTTTGGGGAGTAGCTGCTGCTCTGGAAAAGACTCAATATTCCCTTCCAATATTTCATCAGTTGTATCCTAAACAAAGTGTGGCATAGAAAATTCAAGATAGTTTACTTTAAATTATTTTTAAAAGCTTCTAAGATATGTTAGTTGGCAAAGACCTCACCTTAAGTTCACCACAGGAGGACTTAAGCCTTTGTTTGATATCCCCAAGAGAGAGAAGGGCAGCAACGGGGATAACGCATAGACCATCTCCAGGTGTTTAGTGAACTGGTCGTCTCACTTCTTTAGCTTTCACAGTATTTTGTTATTGAGTCACATGTGTTTTGCAATCAGAAAATTAATAATTTTTTTGGTAGGGAATGAGTACATATTTTAAGAGCAAAGCACAAAAAGTATGTCTTGGAGTTTTCAAATATATTTGCAGTTGTTCCTACTTCTTTGGTAGTATAAATCTTTATCTCCCTTGAGCAATGAAATTTTTGTTTTGTTTTCTGTTTGTTGTTGTTGCTTTGAATGCTGCCTTTCGCCTTTCTTGTTACAAATCTGTAGCTACTGGACTCTCACTTGCCCTTCCTAGTTCCTGTCTCTATTCAGAGAGGCATAGAGTAGCTAGAATAACACAGCCCAGCACCCACAGAGCCCCAGAAGTTCCAGCTGCTCAGGTAAGAAGAAGCTTATTTCATTGGATCATATAGGCTGGCCCTGGGGAAGCTAACAGTACCAATACATCCACAGACAGACTTCTCAAACAAGATTATTAAGAACAATTGAAAGCAGAACTGTGTGTTTCGTTGTGGGTTTTTTTTTTCCTTTTGTTCATTTTTAGCTTCTTAGTTCTATTCATGGGTATTTCAGTGAGGAAATATGTTTGGTTGGCTATGTTGTGATATTTTCCTACACTGTCTCTTTTAAGATTTATTTTTATTTTTACTTAATACGCAAGTGTACATTTTGCTGTGTATGTGCATATGTTCATGTGCCTGTAGAGGCCAGAAGAGGGTATTAGATCCTCTGACGTGAAAGTATGGGAGTGGTTATACTGGGCTCTCAAATGCCAGGCCTGAGTGCTTGAAACTGAACTCAGATTTACTGAAAGAGCAGTCTGAGTCTTTAACCTGCTGAGTTAACTACCTCTCCAGCCCCACATTCCCCTTCAGATACTATGAGGCACATTTTAACAAGGCATAACAATGAGTAATGAGACTTTTAAAATTGACCTTATTTCGTATCCAAATTGACCTTATGAGCAATACATATTTCAATGACCCCATTGCTTAAAACACTGAACATTCTTTTCAGTGCAAGACAGTGAAAAATTCAGTCCATTATTTGAATATTTGATATCACTATTGGATAAAGACTGCATCCAAATTCACTGTGTATTATCTCCAGTTGTTTTGGACACACTTTTTTTTTTTTTCTGGAGCTGAGTACCGAACCCAGGGCCTTGCGCTTGGTAGGCAAGCACTCTACCACTGAGCTAAATCCCCAACCCCTGGACACACTTCCAAAAAGAAGCCAATTGCCAACGAATAACAAAGCTCCTCCCATTACTGTAAAAGCGAACAAAATGTAAGACCCAAAACACCAAAAACCTATGGCAGACTCTGAAGTATTTAAAGCATGAACTCTAGACTCCTCTCAGCCCTGACATTTTGCAGGAGTAAATCTGTGGGATATTTGGTTCCTGCAAGAGAACGGCTTAAAAGCCAGCATTGAACATGTAGATACAAGCTACTTATCCATTCAAATGCAAGTATATTGAAATATAGTCATATAAAATGTACACTTTTTTGGGTTGAATTGGCTTTTTAAATGTGTTTGATGACATCTCATTCAAGACTGACACTCAGATTGATCTGCATCATGAGAGATCCCAAAGGGGGAGCCAGCATTTCGGCCACACATTCTGATTTAGTGCACTGTAAAGTAATTCGATAGAAGACAAGTCTGTGTTTGTCCCCTTCACAATGTGAACCTCCCAGAAAGTAGACCATCCACATTTACAGTTTAGAGCTCTAAGAAATGTATGGCGTCCATATGCTTTCCTGCGTGTGTGCCTGGCACAGGCTGGAACTAAAGTCTATGCAGTTCTCAGACAGAAAATAGACTTGTCGGGAAGAAACCCCAGGCCATAATGTAATAGACGCCTGAAGAGACGAATGGGCACAAACCCTTCCTAATGATGTCTAATAATAATACTCAAGTCTTAGTGTACCAATGACACAAGCATTTGTTTAATATTTCCCAGGATGTGACTTACTCCTTTCTGGATAAGAAATTGTTGTGGAGAATGAATGTTTTGAGACTACACATTCAAAAGTTTGGCAAATGACAACCCCAAATCCGAATCTATGGACAACTTGAAGTCTGATCAGAACTTAGCCAACACACTTGTTTGTTGTGTATTGTCACTCACTACACACACAGGGCAGCGTGGCTATAATCAACATCATAGAACTGACAAACCCCCAAATATTTACAATCTGGTCATTCACAAACAATTTGAGGACCTCCAGACCTTGGTGTTTATCATCTACTGATCGATAACAAAGTTCACAAACATGTCCCATTCTACAGGCTAGAAAACTAAGGCAGACCCATCAGTGCAAGATGAATGTTATTGGCGTCGTGTTTCCCATCACACAGAAAGGCATACAACTGGAGGCCTATCAGCTCAGTTTGGTACCACTCGCTTATATTAAGGACATGCCAGGAAATTCATATTTTCTGCCGCTTCCTAAGAACAAAGCTTTTGCATAAAGACTTAGTCACATGTTGATATAATGTTCTAGCAAAATCATCAAGCGCATTACAAATAAGCCATGATGAACTGATGTTTGGAATGGGAAGGACGTTTCTCACCAGGTGCTAATAATTCGGAGGTAGATTTGGCTGAGGGCTCCCTTGAATTAATACAGCGCTCCCTTAATCAAAGGACAGCTTAAAGGAACATGAAGTGAGCTGACACGTTTTGACATGACTGCCGACTGCAGAGCAGTTACACGGTACATGTGCACTCCACATTGAGGATGCGGAGGAAAGTTTTAATTCCCCTAACTTATGGGTTTTAAATCAGTTCCTGAGATAAACATTTCAAACGTATAAGCAGTCAGTTTTGAAACACTCACCCAAACCTGGGAAACGGGACATGTGCGCAAAAGCCATACCCTTTCCTGCGTTTCCCCGCTTGACTTTGAATTACAAAGTAAACTATAAAAGCAGCAGAAGAATTATACACATAACTTTTGGTCTATCGTGTGGGGAACAACTTTTAAACATAAAAGCAAAGGAAGAAGCCTTAAAGGAAAACAGATCGATTTGATATGGGAAACTAAAATATCATTGTATCAAAAAAAAGAAAGAAAGAAAACATAAAACATAGTAGAAAGAGCTGTATTCCTAAAGCTGCACAAGATTTTAACAGCTATGAAAAATGAGATATTGCATTTATCTAGTTAGCCACTGAACGAGTTTTAATTAAACTCCTGCCCTGACTCTGCTTGAGCTCCACTCAGTAGGTGACCCAAGTTCCAGGGCTGACATGTGTCCTGACACGTGAGCCTTTTGTTCCAAAATCAACCCGATCAGTCCGGCAGATGTGGATTCAAGTTCTCACAACACTGTTCAGATACCTTCAACATGCTACTCCACCATCAGAGTCTTTTGACTGCTTCATTTTCATGACTTAACTCTTAGTATTCAGGAAAGAATAAACAGCCAGAAGATGCAGAGCCTACAGACCGCACACTGGCACTGAGCCCGTAAAACAGCAACCACCACAGCCAGTCTCCTGGTCACCCACCAGTTCCCACCTCACTTGGGCCTCCTTAATTGGGTTCGTTTATTTCTGTCTACGGAATCCTGGTTGGAGAAATAAGTATAAAAGAAAACGCTAAATTCCTAAACAGCTTTTCATTGGCCACTCTCTGGGAAGGGAGGAAGGAGATAAAACCGGCAGACTTTTGTCCTTGGACCTTCTATGTTTTTTCTCAATGGAACACAAACTTCTGGAAGCAAAGAGCCAACCTTTGGCCACGTAGGTGGCAAGTCCCCACCAAAGTCCCCAGGTTGAAAAACTCTGGATCTCTTTCTCCCTGTTACAGTGGAGCACTGTCATCCTTCCACCCAGAAGACTTTTTACTCTAAACAGGGAAATCCTCACTTATTTAGGTCTCTTTTTCCAGGTTTGTATTAGTCACATCTGAGCAAAACCCCCAACATAGCCACCAATGCGTACTAACAAAATGATGGTGAAGGGATCAACAGGCTATACGATTGGGGGAGAGGAGGGAGGCGCATGTCGGAAAGTCCGTGGTAAAACGGAAACAAGATATCACACTTATTTAATAGTTGAGAATGAGATTCTCATTACTCCACAATTACCAAATGTTGTCACTATTACTATTTACTGTATTTTCTTGCAAGTTTTAAAAGGATTAAATGTGTCAGTAAGTGAAGGTTCTGTCACATCCTAACTCTTTCATGCACTTCCCTCACGAAGTTTGTCAATATTCCAGAGGCCATCCTAATCACGTGAAAACAATATACTGTGTGACAAGTTACATTTATGTGTATTTTAACCTTCATGTGTGTGAGCCAAGCCCTTCTACATGACCAACTGCCATTTGGTCATGATACTATAATTTTGATACTGATCCATTTATACACAGAGAGAGAATTAATTGATTCTTGATAATTTCTCAACACGTTTCCATGATCAGACAGGCCTACCAATGTTCTTCTTGTTGGAGAACATATAATATACATACATTATACAGATATATAATTTTTCCTATTAGCATATATTTAAATATTCTTGGCAGTATCTCATTGTTGTTTTAACTTAATATATTACTATTTCATGCTTATCTGTTATTTGGGTTTGTTATTGTTGCTGTTTACAAAGTCCTGTTTCTGTCCAATGCATATTATGTGATAGAAATGTTGTCCTTGCTTTCTTTATAAGAGTAATTTACATATTTATACGGTATACACAAACCAAAGAGTAAGAATACTTAGCTAGTTATTTGTATGAAGTCATATGTAAAAGCATATGAAGTCGCTTTATGCTTTAATATCAAATTATTCAAACTTCCCTTGACTGAGACTCTAATTTACATAAGACCTATCCCCCCTTTTTTATTCACATGCTACTCACTGCCCCCTTTCCCTTTCACCTTCCCCTTGCCCCCTTCCTTTCTCCTCTGAGAGGGTAGGGCCCTTGGGTCTCCCCCAACCCCTGCCCATCGAATCTCTGCAGAGGTAGTACAACCTCTAGAACTGAGGCCAGACAAGTTCGGCTAGAAGAACATATACCACAGACAGGTAAGAGCATGGGATAACCCACGCTCCAGTTGTTCAGGACCCACACAAAGATCAAGTTGCACATCTGCTGCATATGTTCAAGGAGGCCTAAGTCCATCCTATGTATGATCTTAGGCTGGTGATTCAATCTCTGAGAGCCTCAAGGGTCCAGGTTGGTTGACTCTGTTGGACTTCCTGTGGAGTTTCTATCCCCTTCAGGGAAGCAATCCTTCCTCCTAGTCTTCCTTAAGAGTTCCCAAGCTCCATCCACTGTTTGGTTGTGGGTGTCTATACTCTGAGTCAGCTGCTGGATGGATCCTCTCAGAGAACAGCCATGCTAGACTCCTGTCTGCAAGCACAACAGAGTATCATTAATAGTGTCATGGATTGGTGTTTGCCCATGGAATGGGTCGCTGGTTGGGCTGTAGTTGGTTGCCCATTCCCTCTGTCTCTACTCCATCCCCTTCCCTGTATTTCTTATTAGGCAGGATAAATATTGGGTTGAAAGTTTTATGGGTGGTTTGATGTTTCTTTGCTCCACTAAGGTGCCTGCCTAGCTACAGGAGGTGGCTTCTTCAGGTTCTATATCCCCCCAATGCTGTGAGCCACAACTAAGGTAACCTCCATTGATTCTCGGGTGCCTCCCTTATTGGAGGTCTCTATCACATCCTGCAGATACCCCCACCTCCCCACCCCCATTAGTTGTAGATTTATATCCATTCTCATGGCCATCTGGCCATCGCTTCTGTCCTTCCCCACATCTGATCCTAACACTGCCCAGATCCCCCTCTCCATCCCCTCACCCACCCAGGTCCCTCCCTCCATCTGCCTCTTATGTCCCCTTCTAAGTGAGATTTAAAATTATGCACTTGTGCCTTCCCTCTTGGGTCTGTGGAGTATAGCATGGGTACTTTGTATGTTATGGCTAATGTCCACTTATAAATGAGCACATACCATGCATGTCCTTTTGGGACTGGGTTACCTCACTCAAGATGATAGTCTCAAGTTCCATCCATTGGCTTGCAAAATTAACAGTATCTTTGTTTTTGATAGCTGAATGGTACTCTACCGTGAGGATGCACCACATTCTCGTTATCTTCAATTGAGGGACATCTAGGTTGTTTCCAGTTTCTGGCTTTTACGAATAAAGCTGCTATGAGCATCGTTGAGCACATGTCTTTGTGAGATGGTGGCGCATACGGATCTTCACCAACCCTACATCTGACAGGGCTAATATCCAAAATCTCTAAAGAACTCAAAAAGTTGGATGCCTATGACCCAAACAGTCCGATTAAAAATGGTGAACAGCACCAAAGAGAATTCTCAACAAAGGAATCTCAAATGGCCAAGAGGCACTAAAAAAAATGTTCAAAGTCATTACTCATCAGGGAAATACAAATCAAAACAACTCTGAGATCTATGTTACATTGGTCAGAATGGCTGACATCAAAAACTCAAGTGATAGCACGTGCTGTCGAGGATGTGGAGTAACGGGAACAATGCTACACTGCTGGTGGGATTGTAAGCTTCTACATCCCCTTTGGAAATCACTTTGGCAGTTTCTCAGAAAACTGGGAATAGTTCTACCTCAAGATCCCCCTCTCTATCCCCTCTCCCACCCAGGTCCCTCCCTCCATCTGCCTCCTAGGTCAATTTTACTCCCCCTTCTAAGTGAGATTTAACATTATGCACTTGTGCCTTCCCTCTTGTTTAGCTTCCTTGGGTCTGTGGAGTATAGCATGGGTATGCCTAGCTATAACACTCCTAGGCATATACTCAAAAGATGCTCACCATCCCCCCAAAAAAAGACCTATCCTTTTAAGGAATGTTTCTAGGTGTTTTGTTAATGAATTCTGAGTTATGTACCCATCATCACCATTTATTCAGAATATTGTATTAGTAGCCAAAGAAATCCCATTCCCATTAATAATTACTCAATTTGTAGCCACCTTCCACCCACAAGTGACATCCACTAACTTCCTTCTGTTTCTGCAAATCTGCCTTTGGGAGATTTCTTACACAACTGCATTGTTTACCGTATGAGCTCTTTGTCACTGAGCATAATGGTTCCAAAACTTCCGTCCATGTTGTAGCACAAAGCAGTATTATGTTCCTTTTTATGGTTATGTAGTATTTCCTCGTGTGGGTGTACTATTTCTTGTTTATCTATTCATAGAAATTGTGATCTCTTCCACATTTGGACTACTCTGAGTAATGCCGCTCTAGACGTGCATGTACTTGTTTGGGGATGGACATGTGTTTTCAATTCTCTTGGCTCTGTGCCTAAAAGTGGAATTGCTAGGTCATATGGAAACTCTATGTTTAATGTTTTGAGGGAGTGCCAGACTATTTCCAAACAGCTGTTGCATTAGCTTTTCCTGGGAAGATGCGAGCAAACGCTTACTCAGCCCAGACAGGACTCCAACAATAGAGTAAAGAAACGATTCCACCCAAGTCTTGGTGAATTAATGACTTTAATTGTGATTACTTACGTAAGCAGGGGTGAGGAGGTACCTACAGAAACACGGACAAATCAAAAGCAGCTATACAACCCAAGAGAAGTCCCTGTCCCCACAGCCAGCCACTGTGACTACTTTTATGTCATCCTGAAGGGGAGCTCTTTACCCCACTACTGTATGTTATTGAGCCCAGTCTTTTGAGGACTTCAATTAGGGATTCACAGCTGCTGAGTGTTCAAGAAGGCAACAGTCATGTCATGCTGGAGGAGACACACCAGAGCAACAGCTGAACCATTTGGCATCCGCACCAGCCATGAATGACGATTCTAATTTTGACATGTCCTCTTCACCATTCCAACCAACCCTCTTCTCTAATCAAAGCCATTCTAGTGGCTATGAAATGATGTGCTGTGTTAAGGTGGCTTTGATTTTCATTCATTCAGCACTGCCGACCATATATCTTCACGAGCCTAGTGGCCAGATGTATGTCTTTGTGACTTAATATTCATTGTATTTAATTTCATTATCTGTGTTATTGTGCGAGCGCTCACCACGAATGCTAGTGCATCATTAGATACGGTTTCAAGTCATCTTCATCTTTTTAATGCTACTGTGCTTTGATAAAGCAATTGTCAGAGTCTAATTGATCTTGTTTTCCATTCACGTTCGTGCTTTGGATGCTATAGTTGAAGAACCATTGCCTAATTCAAGATGATAAGTTTATACCGTTTTTTCTTCTTCTCGATATTCTATAGTATAGCCTGTGGGAGGAAGCAGATACTGCGCTGCCCATGAATGAAAATGTCAGGATGAAACCTAAGGTTTTTCAGGCTAGCCTAAAACTACATAAACATGAAAGTACTAGACTTTCAGCACATACATGAGCCTGCTCCACAGAGATTAGTTCTTACTTGCTATAAGGTGGGTGAGCAGCTCCACTACTCTGCATGACGTAACACAATTGTCCTTTCCCTAGTGATCTTTTGATTCCTTAAAGACTTCCTCAGCATCCTGGCCATACCATTTCCTGGAAAGGGTTGAAGTTTTGTCTGTCTCCTTTACTGTTTTGTTCCATCTCGAGTTTTGTATTCGTGTAAAGTGGGGGTCTCATTTTCTGTCTTTCCTTTGATGACCCTTTGGCACAGTGGTGTTTGACAAGATTTTCCACCCTACTAAGCCACACTATGCCATGTCTTCTACCATAAGTCTCCAAATGGGTTTCATGATGTTCCTGGAATCTCTAGTTCATCCTGCTACTCCCTCTAACATTTGCACTTACATACAAAGTCACTGAGTCTTCATTTCTTCTCACATGTGGCTTTTCTTTCCTGTGATGTCAGAGGGCTCTCCTGCCATGTTGCTACTCCTTCTCACTCCAGTTACTCATAGTATCCATTTCGGGAGCTGTGGGTCTGCTTGTTCTATCTGCTGGGTCCTGCATGTGGGGGCCTCTCTTCATATTCTGATATGATCCTTATGGAAACTTCTTTCTGGGGGAACCTAGGAATAGGAAAATGAATTAAGAGAGATTTCATTTGGTAATTTCTTTTAGGGGAAATTTGAAGTTTCCTCATCATGGCAACAAACACTCTGGGTGGTCCTTTCCTGGCCATGATGTTTTGAGTTCACTTAAACAAATTATCCCCATGTTCACTTGTATCCCAAGCATATACCAGCATCCGTCCAACTTCCCTGGACTAATTGGACCTTTTCTAATCCTCCTGTGCTAGACAAGGCTTTTATGAAGACTTCTACTACTAGTATTTTTAAGTGCAAACTTAGTGTAGATTATAGAGCTAAATTTAAATTAACACAGCGAATGCTTGCACAAACTGAGGGTAAAGGGACACTACATCTGGACACATTTCTTCATAATAGAGCTATAATGTCTCTCTGTACTTTCACATTTGATGAGAAGGCTAATAGCTACATGGTAGGTCTTCCTAAAATAATGGGATACGGAATGATGTCATCTCCTTTTACTTACAGAAATAATGCCCATCCTTCCATCACCTGGCTTGGAAAGAACTTCATACTGCAGGGCAGACTCTGTCCTAACTGATTACCCTCGATGAGCAGAGGTCTTTCCACTTATATCAACTTATTTGAACCTAGACCACAGATTGTGGAATTGGTGGAGTAAATCTTATCTTTGAACATTACAAATAATATCTGTCTTCCAAGGACATTTCTAATCTATTCTTTGTATGTAGTTTTATGTATCTTCAAAATTAGACTTACAGTTGGGTTTTTAGAGGCAACTATAATAGTTTTGATCATTCACAGGTTGTGTAATATCTCTAAGTTTGTACATTAAAACATTCCTGGGGTATTTTGCTTTTTTGTTTTTTTTTTTTTGTTTTTTTGGGTTTTTTTTGAAGCAGGATTTAGTCATCATGAGTACTGAGTAGAAACCCCCCTTTTTAATGATGCAGATGACATAATGTATCCATGGAATTTGTAACAAGCAGAGTGGTTCCCAAAAGGTACACATCTCAAAGAAATACCACTAATAAAGCTATATGTTGTGAGTTTTTAGAAAGGACAATTTTAGCCCCTACTTTATGAGAGGTCTATATCCTGCTTAGTATGCCTTTCAAAGCAAGAATACTTAACATGAACCTCTAGTAACAACCAATAGGTTGGCTTTTCAAATGCAGTTTAATTTCTCCTTAAAAGCAATTCCAAATAAAAGAATTAAACCACATTACACAGGAACCATAAGATGCATGAAGTCTTTCAGAGACTCAGAAAAGTTGGCTAAATAACACTAGGAAAGAGAAATACTTTTTCCAATTTTCTTTTGTTATGACTTCTGTATAGTAATTATTACTAATTAATGGAAACTAATCATTTGTCTTTCTGCTTTTAAAAAACTAATCTATTCAAATGTCTGTTAAAATGTGCTTAATCAAGTACAAATCTTTATCACATTTTCATAGAAACACACAGATAGGTAGCAACCTAATGGGCAATAAGAAACATTTACTCAAGCTATTAGATTCTTTAGGAGAGAGAAATATGGATCTAATTTGAGGTTATACTTTTAAGAATTCTTATCTGTATCTCTCTAGTGGGCTGTTATTTCTACACAACTGTGACTATTAAATAGAGAACTTTGCCATTTTATGTTCTTGTAAGTTGGGACCAAAAATATGTTTGGGAGTTTCTGACATTATAATTACCTTAGCACAATCAAACTGTTAGAAGTTTGACAGTTCTTCATCCAATATGCATTTTTTAAAATTTTATAGTCATATGGGAAATAAAGCTAAGCCACCCTATGAGTGAGCCCTGGACTAGAGGATGTAGGACCAGGAATCGTGCAGATGTGGAAACCTGGCCCAGTGCTCATGCTATGGTCGATGAGAAACACCTGTGACTCCAATACCAAATTCAGAGTTCAGAGTGCAAAGACAAACTGAGAACATGAGATATCTACAACAGGGTGAATTTATTAATTCAATAAATTAATAAAGCATTATACAGAGTCTAGAATTTGCTTAGTGTGTTTAGCCTATATAAGATCAAACATGAAAAGCAGGGGGGAGAAATAAATGCTTAAAGATGCACAAAAATTATATATTAGATGATATGAAGATAAAAGGAATCTCAAGAATGGAAACAAATGAGCAAGAAAAAATACAGGGATAGAAGTGTGTGTGTGTGTGTGTGTGTGTGTGTGTGTGTGTGTGTGTGTGGTTTAAAAGGAGTATTAGATCCTTTTAAATCACATCAAATAACAAAAGTAATAATTTTCATAAAAATTTGCTGATGAGAGGGTAAGTCCTATAGGGAAGGAAGAAAATAATGTAAGAAGGCAAAAAATTAAGACAACATAAATTTAGAACTAGGAGAGGTCCCAAAGTTCTGATCCCAAACCCCTTCAGACAGGAAGACAACATCCAGACTCGAGTTCCCAGCCTCAGGTGACACAGAGACAGATTTCAGGCTGGATCCCAGAATATGGGCTTCCAAGTGGCCTCTGGCTGCTCACTTGTAGCTCCTGCTCTCTCAGAAAATGACAAGAAGGAAGCGAAAGCCACAAAGAAGATTGAGCTTGAGAAGAGACGAAGTCATGAATAGAGGTCGTTGCTACAAACCATTGCCACTGAGGCCCAGATTCCAGGCTCCCAGGGACACTGAAGGGCCATCCCTTTGACTTCCACTTGCCACAGAAGGCTGCTTGAGGACCTATGTAGATCAGAGCTTTACTTGACCACAGCTATATACAGACCTTTTGCTTATTTTTCAAACCACATAATTTTTTCCCTCCGGAAGCACTAAACTATCATTTGAGAATGTTTATGGCATATCCAGCCTTTTGCAAAGTCTCCCCAGAGTCAAAACTCCAAACTCCCCAGCCTTTTCCCCTTCTCCATCTCAGGAGTGTGAAATCTTATTTTCCACTTCTCTGCTCAGATTTAAGAAGTCACCTCCTGTCTAACCTTTTCCTATGAAAGCTGAAAGCATCAGGCTGTCATCTGACCACCCTAGTGCCATTGGCTTCTCCAGTCTCCCCACCAGGACCCCTGGGCAGAGGGATTCTGTGCCCTCTGGTAACAGCGATCCTTTGCCCTGTGTGTTCCATAAAGCTCCACTTTACACTGCGGTGCCTTAGAAAGTCTACAAAAGAACCTTCCACCAGCACGCGAAACCTTGCCACAACATGTCGGCAACTGACCTCTCATCCTCTAACCGAGAGAGACATTTAGACAGAATTTAATTATCGTAGAACTATCAAAGACTGATTAAATGAATGTATGGTGACGCTGGGGTTTTGTTGATGGTGTTGTTTTACGACTCTCTGAGAAAATATGCTCAGTTAAAACACTATGGCTCTCAATTAGGCAGCTGGGTGACATATAAATATATATTTATGTTTGATGCCTAAGTGGCCATTGGCTTTCCTACTGTTTTACTTAGCTAACAAAACAACTCTATCAAAGTAAGTATTATTCCAAAACCCAACTTCCTGTGCAGAATGCTCCCACATGCCCTATCCGTCTGGCTCTCTGATGAACTACATCGTTTCTTATAAACTGTCCATGGCCCATAAATTTTCAAACATAAAGGCTATTACTGAGCTCTGCAAATCTGCTGAGAATTTGGGCCTTTCAACTCTGTCTTACCTGGCTGGAAATGAGAGCGTGAAGAAGTGTCACCTCCGGGCTCTCCCTCTGTCCTCCCGATCACTGTCCATTCAGTGAGAATCAGGTAACACGTACAAGTCTGGAACAAGAGTTCGCTCCGACAAACTCTTTAGCATCAAATTAGCATTTTTTTTTCTTGCAAGTGCTACAAGGAAGAGTAGAAAAAGAAGAGCCTTGGGCAGTTTTGTAATTAATCTAGGCAATGTAACTTAGAAAATCCAGAAGACTAAAAGGAGGAAGAAAGGAAAAAGGGAAGGGTGGGAGTTATCTTTTCACCTTTATTTTTATTTTATACGTATGAGTGTTTTGTCTGGTGGTTATGACTGGTGTCCGTGAGGGCCACAAGAGTGTCAGATATCTGGGGACTGAAGTTACAGATGTTGTGACTTGCCATGTGGGTGCTGGGAATGAAACTCTGGTCCTCCTGGAGAGTAACCAGCAATCTTAAAACTTCCCAGTAAAAGTCTTCTTTTTAAACACTAGCAGCCAAATTATTTGTGACAGTGGCAGAATGAGAATCAAGAGAGCACATCTTAGCATCAGTCTATAGTATGTTACCCGGGATGGAGTACTCTGAAAGTAGCAGTTGTAGCCTGTGCCTACAAGTGCCTTGCAGTTTACGGTCATCTCCTAGACACAAAGTGATGTTTGAGTACCAAAATTTCAGAATAAAGAATGGGAACCTGACACATCCGTGTCTCTGAGCTTTCTTGTTGGTTTATCACTAATTCCAAATCACCAATTTGATGATCGCAACAATAATGACAGACAGTATTAACAGTCAGCTAACACTGTCAGTGGTATCAATCGGCAATCGGCATTTGCTTCAGGCAACGTCAAATACAACTGGATGTTTTTCAGCATCAAGCCAGTTAAACTTATGAACAGTAGACAGTATAGCTTCATGAGAAAATTGCTATATTTTTAGGATTTTTTTTTCCAAGCAAACATGGAAGGCTACTAGAGAGAAAGCCAGAGAAAGTTCGCGTGTTGGGGGGATTGGTTCTATTTGCTTTGCCAGTGCTTTCTTGTGTGGGGGTATCTTCTCTCCTCAGCAGCCTCTGATCTGTCTTTCCTTCTCTCCTCAGCAGCCTCTGGTCTCTTTCCACCTTCATGTTTCCATTCACATCTTATTGAGTAAGCACTGGGATGTTCTTGCTATGGTTCGCATTGTTGACAGAGAAACACAATGTTCTGTTGAAGAATTCTTCAGGCAACATAAGGAAATTGTGAATGGTCTGTGTGTTTAGAATTGATTGGGCTACCATATTCTAGATAAGACGAGCTTAATCACATTAAAACTGTTTAAATTTTCTCTCCTGAGTAGTTTCAAACCAAATGTGAAATCTTCATCAAGCACACTAACCTCATCTAGTTTAAAGACCTGGGATAAAAGGGAACCTCAGTAACTGGGTGATGTAAAATGTGTCTTTCACCAAGCCCCATTGCTGGTGCATGTAGGATATGAAGGCAGTTTCACGTTTTATTTCTTGAAAAATATTATTTGGTGTACTATGTGCACAGTCCACAATGACTAGGAATCAGAGCTTGTATATTGTAATTTTTCCTGCTGTCTATACAGAAGATTTGCACCAAAAACCCTTTTCAGTGGAAATAATCAAAGTTAAAATATGGTTCGTTACCATGGCATTTAACTGAAGCCCTTGATGACACAATCCTTAGAAGACCAAGGATGATGTAAGAAGAATACGGGAAGTTCGCTGTCTGCCCAGATAGTTGATAACTCAAAGTGCTGAGTGCTGTGTCGGATGGGTTCATTTTCTCTCACAAGTTTTCTTTAAAGAAGATCATAAAACCTCACTGGGAACATTTGACCGAGGAGTAATAGGTAACCATGTGGCAGACACTCACAGCACAACGGAATGTCACTGCTTCCTGACAGCTGTCGAGACAGATGTGTAGAACTTAAGTTCTATAAAAATATTTTTTCATCTTCTAGAAAAATATCTGGGAAACATTTATTGTGTCAAGCCACTTTTCTACAACTTTACTGTCAACAATTAACGCAATGGATTGAAAAGCCATTGATTAGGCTGAGCTTTCCATAAAAATTTGATCAAATGGAAAGAAAAAAAACTCATGAGCAGTTCCTTTTCTTACTGTTCATTCACAGTCAATGTCACCATTTACATGACTTGTGGAGAAAATGAAAGTACGGTTTCCCACGTTCTTTATCCTCTTGACTTGAATCGGCGTGGCAGGCAACTTGATCTTGCAAAGGAATCATTAACCTTGTTAGCAACAATAACCATGTTAAGTTAGGACGCGTCTAAACAGTTACCTCAGCTTAGCATTTCCTACACCATGACACAGCTGCTTCGCGCCAACGTGGCAACACTTTTAGTTAAAGCTCAAATGAGTTATGAAGTGACCTTTAATAAACACAATGTCTCCAGTTTCCTACCTGTTGGACACTTGCTGAAACCGGTGCACCACCTTACACACATTGCGGAATGATGTAGTAACTAGCGGTAGGCAAAGTCGGCCTGGCGGCAACTGCTCACATCTGACTTGCTTGTTATAAAGGGCTTTGCGGGTAGAGCACTTAAGTTAATCAGTAACCAAAAATATATGTAAGCCTACTGTACCTAGTTTATTACTGATAAAAGTGTGGAGCTTCTGAATAAATGACCCTGGAAGCAAGCTTCGGTGTCTAGAGCCTCAGTCCCCCACACCGGAGCCTCAGTCCCACACTGGAGCCTCATTCCCACACAGCGTGCAAATCCTACGCAGATATCCCAGTAAAGGCTGGAAACAGTTCACATCTGCCTTGACTTCATATTTCCATTTTCCTACAAGGTTTACTTTGCTGTCACTCAAGATAGAAGAAACCTTTAATATAGCCCACAGCTCTCGTAGGCCTATCTGTAATTTTCAACAGGAAGATTTTGATGTTGCATCCTGTTTAAAATGTTTTACGCACACACACACGTGTGTGTGTGTGTGTGTGTGTGTGTGTGTGTGTGTGTGTGTGTGTGTGTGTATGTGCCCATGTGTTCAATGATGTGTACAGAAGTCAGACCAGATAGCAAGTGCCTTTGTCTGCTGGGTCATCTTAAGAACCCTAGTGTCCTGTTCCCTCCAGGGCCTGCAATCCTTCCTTCTGGTCTTCTATCAGAGTCCCTGAGCTCCATCCATGGTTTGAATATGGGTGTCTGCATTTGTCTGAGTCAGTTGTTGGGTGGAGCCTCTCAGAGGACAGGCTAAACTCCTGTCTGTAAGCATAGTATCACTAATTGTGTCAGGGATTGGTGTTTGTCTATGGAATGGGTCTAGAGTTGGGCCAGTTATGGATTGGTTATTGAAGACCAGTAGAGTCCACTAACCTGGACCCCTGGGGCTCTCAGAGATGAACCACCAACCAGAGAACACACACAGGCTGGACCTAGGTTTTTCTGCTCCTAAGTAGTAGACATGCAGCTTGGTCTTCATGTAGGTTCTGAACAACGGGAGCAGGGCCTATCCTGAAAGCTGTTAGGCTCTTTTGGCTGGGCTGCCTTGTCTGGCCTCAGTGAGGGAGAATGCACCTAGTCTAGCAGAGACTTGATGTGCTGGGGTGGGTGATACCCAAGGGGCCCCCACCCACTCAGAAGAGAAGGGGAGGGAGGGGAGGGGGAAGAATTGTGGGAGAGGGGCAGTGAGCAGGATGTAAAGTGAATATGTAAAAAAATTAATTAATTTTTTTTAAAAAGGCACTCTAATGTCACAGTCTTACCTGGTAAATCTTGACAGAAAAAAAAATTAATGAAAGAAACACAATTAAAGTCAAATTCAAGGTGATGATCCACCTTTCCTTTTTTTAATCCATCTGAACATTTTAGTAAATTAATACAAAGTATCAAGTGGTTTTCCTTTAAAGGCAGAGCCTGCCTACAAGGTGTGAGAGTTTTAGAACTCTGTAGACCTCAGTCCCCAGTTTTTAAAATGAACAGACTGCATCCATTTAGGATTGCTTGTTTGTACACGTGTCCAGGCCTGACCACTCAGGACTGGACATCACAGGCAGGAGCTGGTCCCTGGACAAAGCTAATTCTGGCTTTCTCAGAAGCCACTGACGGCCTGTACCTCTCCATCTGTGGGTAGGACTGTGAAAACTTTACCCTGTCTACACTGGCCTGTCAACTGCTATAGTTACCCTGCAGGTCTGGTTCAGGCAACCACGTAGTTGAGATCTGGTGGGTACAGCTTTCCTGTCATGCTTAGGGGACACTATATAGCAACCGGAGCTTTGGTTCGCTGACCCTTAAGCTTTTCCACCCTTTCATTCGCAATTTCCCTAAGCCTTAGATTTATGGACTGCACTGAAGATGTATCAGCTAGAGGTAGACATCCCACAGTTCCCCATTGTCTGCATTTCCACCAGGTATAGATTGCTCTAACTGGCCCCGTTAGTTGCAAAAAGAACTTTGATGAGGGACACGTATTTGTGGGTATAAAGATGAATACAAGTACTTGGAGGAAGGTTTACAAATTATGTGAATTTAGGTAGTAGTTCTCTTTTCAGGTCTGTGACCCCTCCAGCTATGGTTACATTTGCAGTAGCCGGCCTAATTCCCTCCTATTGAGTGAGCCTCAAGGCTGATTAGACAGTGGCTTGTTACCCCGGGGTAAAAGTTTCATTACTGCACCATCAGAGGTATCTTGGCAGTTGGTGATCCTATCCACCTATCAAACCTATAAGACGTAAAATCAAACTGCAATCTGCTTAACTCTGAGGAAACGATCGAAGTGACATCACTGGGCCTAGTGATTCAGGCTTGAAATCCCAGCTACTCAGAGGGCAGAAGGGGAAAAAAAAAAAACCAAAGCCTTCTCTGCCTATAGAGTGAGTCCAAGGCTAATATGAGCAATTTCGTGAGACCCTATCTCAAAAGAGAGAAATGGAAAAGGAGCTAAGAATACAG